>NC_072011.1:45243132-45307844 GCF_027791375.1 Indicator indicator
CAACAAAGCAGATAAGAAGAAAATTTGTTAAAGAGCCATAGAAAGGAGTATGTCAGACAGTCAGCAGTTTTGTTGATAACTTATCTTGTTGCAGGTCACAGATTAAGTCAGAGAACAGAATAACTTGAGAATAAACTTTGAGAATAAATGCTTTGATGGTTCTGGAAGAACGTATTTCTGACAGAAAATCTAATTACTGAGGAGGTTGCCTGCCCATGTCAGTTAGGCTCTCCAGGCTGACTCTCGACAAAAAACCAGGATGCTGTCTTGAAAAGACAGCTGCTCTGCCTGCCTGGTGTGAGATGGAAGCCATGGCTAAGTCTGGGGTCCTGTACAAAGGGAGGGGAGGGGGAACCTCTGGGTGAGATTCCCAGCTGGACAGAGCTGCTTGATGTATTGAATGTAAAAGAAGGAATGCTGACAACATTTCTTGACTCCTTAGGAGAGAACCCGCCAGTTAGTGGAGAGCGGAAGGTATGACACTACAGATGATTTCACAGTGGTTATGCAACCATTTCTGATGAATGCACCCATCCCAAGGACAGAGGTAAGAAAACAAACAAAAAAAGCCCTGCATTAAATCCTGGTGCAATTCCATTCTCTTTTCAAAATTATTTTGTCTGTAAATGTGACCAGCAGTTCTATGGCCTAATAATTATTATATTCAGTTCAGTTAACATCTGATATTGCAGAAAACGCTGATGGAATAAATTGAAGTTAATGGGCAACAGGAATATAGACCATGAAGTCGTGATTTGGGGTGCTGAGTTGACTCCACTGCAATCAAGCAACCATGTAGTACAAAGTTCCAAATGGGCGGTTGCCCAGGGAGGTGGTTGGTGCCCCATCCCTGGAGATATTCAGGATGAGGCTCAACAAGGCTCTGGGCAACCTGGTCTAGTTGAGGATGTCCCTGCTGACTGCAGGAGGGGTTGGACTAGATGACCTTCAGAGGTCCCTTCCAACCCAGACCATTCTATGATTCACCAGGGAGTGAAGAAGGTGCTTGCCTTTTATCCCCCATACATCATGAAGTCCCTTCCAGTACTTTGGTAAATGACTTTTAGTATGAAACCCACATACTGCAAAAGACTGTAATGTCTGAATCTCAGGGGAAATAAGGAATATAATCAGTATCTGTGCCCAAGTATTCTGTTCCAGAGTTTTAGTGGTCTGTATTTCTTATTACTTTGGAAATCCTCTATTAAAAAGCTTTAAAAAGCTTCTTCATTCCAAGTTCCTAGCATTCTCCTGCCTTGTTTAATTCTCTTGACCTTGGAGGCCTTTGCAGCTGCTTTAGTTTTAAGTCAGCTGGGCTATCTTTCTGGAAGAGACAGATCTCTATACACAGCTTGTTGCATATTTACTGCCTCTGTCACAACACCCATCTTTTTCTCTAGGAGGGGTTGCCAGACCGTTCCTATTCTGCCCCAGATTGTTTCCACTTCAGCCAGAAGTCACATTCCCAGGCTGCACGTGCTTTGTGGAACAACATGGTAAGATTTTTAGGGGTATATTTGTCACTCCTTGTCCCCTCACCTCCTGCCCTTGGCAGAAGACTCTGCCTCAGGGAGATACTAGCTGTATCTCCTCTGAAGCCTTATTTGTGTTTACAAAGGAAAAGAGTGATCATGTGAAAAAAGGTCACCTGAACTGTTAAACAAGTCATATCAAATCAGTAAATCTTAACTTGTGTTAAATATTGGGGTTGCTGAGCCTTCCCTTGGGGAGATGCTGCCTGCCTGACATGCTGATCATCAGGCCATGTTCATGCTGTATGGGAATTATCCTCTTCAGTACACAAATAAGTAGTGTGTGGAGGCAGCTGCCAGCATGGGTGCAGTGCATTGCAGTTGTCTTGCAGTGCATTGCAGTTGTCTTGCTGTGCTGCAGAGGTGTTTTCCAGTGGCTGGTAGCATGCCATTACCTGTTGCTCTCTGATGCTCATTCACTTTTTTTCTATGCACCTCCCCTTTTTCCCCAGCTGGAACCTTTAGGAGAGAAGACAGATAATCAGCAATTGGAAGATGAGATTGTTCTCAAATGTCCAAGTGAAGTAAGTTACAAGGGTGTCTGTATTTATGTGGAGGTGCTATGAGTGGCTGGGATTCCACCTGAGCCTTCCCAATTGCCTGGAGGGCTGTCTTGGTGAGGAGAGTCTGGCTTTTCCCCACACAGTTCATGACACTGCCACCAGCAGTAGTTTGAGTGCTCCCCCATGAGATGGAGGGCAAGGGCAGGAAGCTTCCTGACAGTCGCATGTCATGGTTAGCAGAGACAGAAGAAAAGGATCTTTGGCTTACCCAGTCAGGAACATCAAGTATCCAGACTGAAT
Organism: Indicator indicator; assembly: GCF_027791375.1. Taxonomy (NCBI): domain Eukaryota; kingdom Metazoa; phylum Chordata; class Aves; order Piciformes; family Indicatoridae; genus Indicator; species Indicator indicator. The sequence continues at coordinate 45,245,468 of NC_072011.1, forward strand.
GACAGAGCTTCAGTGAGGGAAATGAAGCAATAATGGCAGCAGTCAGCACAGCTCTGCAGAGGTCTTTGGGTCTGTTCTTCAGTGGGACCACAAGCTTCTTGTTAATCACACACAGCAGGGCTCTGAGCATACTCTGTAAATTGTGGCCATGTAAAAAATGTTGTCCCAGGTTTCCACTGTTATTGTATGGATTTTTAAAATGCCATATCTTTTCTTTTTTAATCCCTGGAATTCATTTGCATCAAGCTGCTAATCATCTGCAGACATCTGAGAACTAAAGACTGGGGAATGAAAATTTCCTCATTTTCTTCTGATGCTTTGCATTGACTCATATTGCCTTGTTTTGTAGACTGAGCCATTCCTGAGGACATATAAGAACAGTAATTACACATACCCCAGCCGAACTCTAGTAAGTGTCAACATCACCATCCCACTGTTTCTCTGCTGCATCTGTTCCTGTATGGTAACCATATGAGTCATGCTCTGCACCACAGGTGAAATCAGTCTTTGGCCAAAGAAGTTTGGGAGGCTAAGTACATGGCATGGTATTGGAAAGCACTCCCTGAGTTAGGCAAAAAGTGCATCTAGAAACACCTGTAAGAACACATGCCCAGACAGCATGTTTATCAGTACAGGAGGCTACTCTAATCTGGGCAATACTGAATGTGACTATTGAATTGAGCAACTAAGACCTGTCTGGTTAAGTACATGCTAAACAGGCTCTGGTTTACCCACTTGGCCTCTAGAAGACTGTAATTACTGCTGACTGTATTTGCTAGCCAAATGCTATTCAGCTTTCTTCTCTTTAGAATTACGGAAGTCAGCTGCTATGTGAAGACAGGTCTCCATCCTTCCCTCCTGCAACTTCAGGTATCCTTGCCTGCTTTATGTTAAGAAGCTGAATTATCTTCAACTGTGCTTCAAAATGAGTTGGGTTTTTTTTCTGAAATGATTCCTGGACTGTGAAAATTACTACCCAGAAAAATGTCATGTTTTTCAGCAGCTGCTTAGTAATGCCATGCTCTTGCACATTCTGACTAACTCCACTTAACTCATTTTTAGTGAAGAACTTCCCAGTATCTCAGGATAAACCCTACATTTATGTGTTGCCATAGCCTTTAAGTGATGCCACCTAAATCTTGGGAAAGAAAACTTAAAATTGTGGGTTCATGCATGTTAGTCTAGGACATAGCTGTATTCAGTTTTTCAAATATCTTCATGTTGTTGTCTTCTTAGTCCTTCTTTCTGCCTTCTTACAGCTTTAATATGATGTTTGTGATTTGCCTGATCCTAAATTGTTTAACCTCCATCACGGTGCAGGATATTGTTGGCAGCTTGCTGTTATTTACTCCTTGCTCTTCTGTCTTTTCAGTAGCAACATTAGCCATTGAGACATTAAAAAATACGCAAATGCTACTGCTACAATTGCATGAGATGAGCTCTAAAAGCTCCTCTTTTATCATCTGGGTATTGCAAAAATATTGTATCTACACATCAGAATGAGCAATGCCATGTTTCCCATATACAGTGGTGAACAAGAATAGCTGCTTCCTGTTCCAGTTTAACTGTCTCTCTTTCCATTGCAGTGCATTCCCTAAGGCCAGCTGATGTGAAAACTATAGCAGCCCTCGGGGATTCTTTGACGGTAAGATGATAGTGTTTTTAATATTCTCTTGGTAAAACTACAAACATGTGCCTGCTCTAGTGAAGGGGAAAGAAGTGTTGTACCTAGCAGCAAAGATCTAATCATTCTTGGATGAGAATAGACATAGCAGCTGGAACAAGAAAGAAGGTGTCAGTTCATCAGCACTCTGTTCCCCCCACGCACATATTCACAGGCTTTTGAACTCAGACAAAAACACAGACGAAGCCTTTAAAGAGATGTTTAAACATCTGCTGAATTGGAGACAGAAGAGATCAGATGCTGTTGAAACTAATGGGACATAATACAAGCCTTGGGTTACTTTCAAAGTTTTTCTGAAGAGGAGCAGACTGGTGAACCTGTTCTTTTGACTCAGTTCTTTCAGCAACAGAGCATGACTAAGTGGGATAATGACATCTTATTCATTCTAGCATTAATGACATAAGGATGTGTAGGGGTGATAGCCCTCTGACTTTATCCATTTCAGAATATACTTAGTCTTTTTATTGTGCCTATTTTAAGTTGTGGCTTATTTCCTTATTAAGGAGTAGTTCCTGCTGGCTATGCTTTCCTTTGGTAGCCTAGAAGTAACATGTCCCAAGATCCAGACATCCTCTTTTCCAATTATGTCTTTCTGCCTAGAGTTTTCATACTGGTCAAAGACTGAAATTCTACAGCCAGCTCAAAGGAAACATGAAACACTGGGCAGAAAGACATAACTGGAACATAGGTTTCTCTGAGTCTGAGCCTTGACAACAAAGATATTGTGTGTGCAAACCATGAAGTTTTTGCAACTCTCCAGCAGGCTTGTTGCTGAAACTCCTACATGCAAGAGGCTACTGAAAGAGAGGCATTTGAATGAAAGGCTGCAGTATTGACAAATAAAAGATATTCTGTGTATAGCTCTGGTTGCCATATTATAATATCCAGGACCCTGCAGATGTTTCTGTTTCTAAATGTAGTCTGTAGAGGCTGAGAACAAGATCTGCTGTCATGGAAAGCAGTGGTGCATTGCTGTCTCAGAGCTTCATGTGACCCATGCCTAGTTATGCTGAATAAATTCAATAAAGCTTATACATAGAAGAAAATGTAGGGTTGTGGTTTAATCTGAGGTAGTAACAAATAGTCTGTTTTTGTGCTGTTCTGAAGTACTACCCTGTACCTTAATTTAGCATGAAACTACAGCAACATATCTGGCAGAGACTATGCTTCTGAACTCTGGTGGTGTTTCATGAGGGGGGAGGTGTGTTTGCAAGCTTGCCTCTTTCTTCAGACTAAGTCTAGAGAGTGCTGTTGTTCTACTTTTCTCTTAGCACAATACTTTTCAAATGGATATGAAGGTATTCTGGTGCTTCTTTCTGAAACATTTGTTTGTTTCTGTTGAGTTGATATGGCTGAGTTCTCATAATTAGCCAGTAAGGTTTTGTGTGTTTTGAGATGTTTTCATCATTCTCAGCCATGCAGCCATAAATTACTTACTCAGCTAATCTAGACCCATGAAAACAAAGCCTTTGTTCCATGGCTCCATCCTATATTTTGTGTGTCACATACAATGTCATGCTTGTAAATAATTATGAAAGGTACTCATGTTTCTTAATGCTTAATAATGTATATTCTTCAGTAAGAAGGTTAGGGGAAAGCCAGATGCCTTTTAAAGCCTTTGAAGAGATGGTTTTGAAAGTAAATACAATTACGGTGTATGACTTCCTATTGCATTAGTTATTGGGTTTTAACTTTGTTGAATTAATTCAAAACAATGTGTAGGCCGGTACCGCAATTGCCTCAGATAATCTCCTGGATTTGGACACGGAATACCGGGGACTGTCCTGGAGGTGAGTCTCCAGCCAAGGTGATGAAGAGATGTGTGTTCTCTCCTGTAGAGAATATTCTTCTCTTTCATGTGTTTTGGGGCTTTTGGGTGTCAGAAAGTTGATGTGCGGTAGGTTTTCACTTGGCTTGTTGTCTGTATCCGGCTAAGAGATGAGTGACTGGGATTCTTCTGTCTCATTTTAGTATTGGAGGAGATGCATCATTAGAGAATGTGACAACTCTACCAAGTAAGTAAATGCTTTGCTAAATCTAATTGGCAAGATTGAAGAGAGGGAATAGGCTGATTTCTGATATGTTTACAGAAAGCTCTTAAGCTGCTTTAGAGTAAGCAACAAGAAAAAACAATATTGTAAAACTAATGAATAAAAAGTTGGCTTCAGCAGTGAAGATGAGAAATGGACAGAAATTCCCTCCCTCTCTTTTCTCTCTTCCTTCACAGCTGCGTGGAGTGTTATTTCTAAATAAGATTGCTATATCCATACTTGTGCTGGAATTAACATTTGCCTTTACTATCTATTCCACTAGGGCTTTTTCCAAAACCAGATGTTTGCATACAGTAGACCTCTCTGGTAGATAAAACTGGCTACTCATACATGTAACCTAAAGGAATAATTTTGACTTCACTGAAACATGCAACTTCTTGTAGCTCAGTCTATTGTTAATGTAAAACCACTCAAGATACAATTTGGATCAACTGTAATAATAAACTTCTCTCTGAAGAGGGCCAGTCCTTCCATGTGTTGCCCATTATGAATAGAACAGAACAAAAATATCATTAGAATAAGTAATTAATTCACTGGATGCTTCATTAAAATGTGGTCTTCAATAAAATGTGGTTAAACAGAGTATTTCAGATTAAAGTAGCATTTACAGTTTATACTATGACCATTGTCACAGCTGCTAATTACACTGTCGACTTCCTTTTGGAAACTGCTGTGAAGGTAATGGGCAATGTGGTGGGATTTCATCAGAACCATGCATCTGAGGCTTTCTTCTTCATATTTGTCAGTAGTATGAGATTTTGCACAGCTGTGAAGCAGATTCATCCTCTAGCTGAAAACAAGCTCCTGCTGAGCTGAAGCCTCCTTCAGTGTCCTTCACAAAACCACCATCAAAAGACTGGATTTTGGGTTGGGCTTTAATCACTACAACACGACAGATAACTGCACACAGTAGTCCTCAGTTCTGCTCATCTTATCCAGTGGTGACAGTGCAGGACACAGCAAGTATTCTGCTCTCTAAGTCATTACCAGCTGGTGATCCCTATTGCTGCTGCTTGGTGGATACATCTAGTTGACTGGAGGCTGCAGCAGCTGTGCTGGGCTGTCAGAGCAGAGCTGTGACAGCGCTGGTGTGTGCTAGTTCCTGTAGACAGAGCTCAGATGTAGTCATTTTCCTTTTATTGCCATCTTTCTTTTTCAGACATCTTTCGAGAGTTCAGCGTTACACTTGTGGGGTACTCAACCGGCACCGGGAGCGAGAACGATGCAAATGCATTCCTTAACCAGGCAGTTCCTGGAGCACAGGCTGAGTATGTAGCTTTTTGGTTTACATTTGTAGACGATGGATACTACATCTAATTACCTTTCAACTGTCTCATGTGCTGTCACAACTTGCTCTGAACAGCAAACGAAACCAGTCTAGTTAGAGTTGAAAATTGGCTCAAAGATGTTAAACGTATGGGCTTACTTCATAGATGAACTTTCAAATGAAGCCAGCAGCCCTCATTATGAAATCCACAAACAAGACGCTAGCAGAAACTGTTTGGTAGTAGTGGGTTTTACCTTTCATTTTCAACATCCACTCATTTATCTATTTATCTGTTAATAAATCTCTGAGAGCATGATATTTTCAGAAAATGAGCTTGTGGCGAATTGGCAAATTGGTACTAGGAGAAACACTAGATGAAATCTTCCTGAATTCTGGCCTGGAATGATGACGCAATCCAGAATTTTTCCTTCATCAGCCTGAAATACCCATTTTTCTGTGGTTCAGAGGACAAAAAATGTTCACCAGCTAATGCTGGTATTTCAGAACCGCTCTCAATTTCAGGCACTAGTCTGGAAACTGCCTTTTAGAGGTCCAAAACTGGGTACTTCGACAACCTCACCAGCGTTTGGAAATCAAGTGTAAGAGTTTCTTCAAAACAAATCAGTGTCTGCTTTGATGAACTTTTTAGTGAACTTGATGGCAATGTAGCAATGCAGGTCTCATTCAGCAAAATGTTCCTAAGCCTATACTCATTCATTGCCGAAGAGCTTATGTGTGTGCTGGAGTTAAGGATAGACTTGAAGAGTGCTGTTGAAGCAGAGCCTTGCTAAGATCTCTGATGTCACGTGAAAAAAAAAGGAGGTTAAGAATTTAAGGCTGAGAAGAGAAGAATCAGTGAGGGGAACTGTGAATACCTGTATTTTCCATTAGCAAACTGTTTCTGCTGATCCAAGAGCTGAATTTGGTGGAGATCACAACCAACCCACAGCAGGATGGTTGATTGCTGGTACTGCTTCGTTCACTGCACTGAACAACTGCCTTGGCTCAGGATGCATCAGAACTTCAGTGACTGCACGAGAAATTGAAGGGCTCACAGACTGCTAGCTCAAAAAGTGGTATTTTCCTCTGAATCAGTATTGAAGTCAAGACCCCAGCTTATAGGTTTCCAACAGAAGGAAATCATGACCACTTGTGATAGCTTTGGCATATAAATAAGTAGGTTATGACATTGAATAAGGGCAACAGTGGATAGTGTCTGATGGGACTCATTCCCCAGGAAATATTTTCACATTAGTGTTAGATCAGTATTCAGTTTGAGTGGTCAGAGATGTCTCCTACTCCTGAAGTCAACACAATGTTTTGAAGGAGAGCTAAGCTCTGGTTGCCATGTAAAGCAAGTGTCATGCTTATTAATGTCAGCTCGGGTGTTTCCAGAATTGATAGACAATAAAGTGTTTCTAACAAGAGCTCGAAGGCAGATGCAGCTTGTGTCATATTACAGAGCTGCCTGGAAGGCCAAATCTTTCCAAACACATTCACTTTTCTATGCATATTTGAGGATCAGCATGTCAGGGCACTCAAACAAGGCTGAAGTGTTCCACCTAGCTAACATGGTAGTTTACATACACACAGATAGATAGATAGATAGATAGATAGATAGATAGATAGATAGATAGATAGATAGATAGATAGATAGATAGATAGGTGTGTGTATACACAAAAGAAAGTGCTCAGTCTGCCATTGGAAAACAGCAATTATGTCATCTTAACTTGTCTGAGTAAATTTACTTGGATCTTTACTTGGATCTTTAATTACCCTGGAAAGGCAGTGTGCACAGAGATCTTGAACTGAAAATTAAGTATTAGCTCTGGGTGCAGGCTACAGAAATGAGGGACATGTGTACAGAGAATCTTGAAACACTACAGCTTTGCAGGGGTATGAGCTGTGGTACATGCACAAACATCACTCAGGAGGTCATCTGGGACTTGGGATTGCTTTGTTTTAGTCCATGAGGAACGGATTGATAGCAATCTAGTTCTAAATAGGTCATCTGACTACAAGCATGTTGCTCTGTCTGGGTTTTCAGCTGGTTTAGGTGCTAAGAGGACTGTAATAGAAGCTAAACTTATAGCTCTGGATTAATTACCAAACTTGAGTAAAATCAGTATTTGGATTAAATGTGATGTTGACTTTCCACAAAGATGTTAACATGTACTTTGATTATGGCAACAGGAGGATTGCTCTGTCTCACCATTCAGCTCTCCTGATACCTGACAACTTGAGTTAACACGTCTGTATATCATTAACATTGATCTTTCCATAATGGTGTTTCTTTCACTCACTAGATGTCCTTATTCACAGGCACTTACCAGCCCAAGCAAGAAATCTCCTGAGACTAATGAAAACTGATCCTGTAAGTTGTCTGGGACTCCTTAAGTCTTACAACATGAAAAGAAATAGATGTTGCATCACATGGTAGATCTACCTGCAGCGATAACCATGTGTATATCACAGCGTCAGAGATATTCAGGCTCATTATTTTCTTCTTTATTGCACAGAGAATTGACTTCAGTGCTGACTGGAAGCTCATAACAGTCCATATTGGAGGCAACGATCTGTGCAACTATTGCAAGGACCCTGTGAGTAGTCAACCTGATTAACTTAAACTGCAGTGGGACTGTGATGTCAGAGTGGAAACACAGTGAGGGGAATCCATGGGTCCTTCACAAGAGATGGCATGAGTTCTATGTGCTGCTGTATGTTTTGGTGGTAGCTGCTGGCAGTGTCCTGATAGAAAAACAGTTACCAGCAAGTAGGATGGGTGTGTTCTTTCGGGCTTACTCCAGGGTAAGAGCCATTGTCTTTGCTATTGTCTTTTGATCATGAGCAAAACGTGGAAGGAAGAAAAGCTTTGCTTCTCTGGTGTGGTAAGTGTTGTGCTGTGAGCATAGCCTTTTTAGACATCCAAGAAAGAATTATGCAGCTTTGAACTACCGCTAGCGCAGCCTTGCAATTGTCATCACCCTGTAACACACGATGTTGGGGGGTGCTAGGGACAGGTGAGGTATGTATGAGGGAAGTTGCTGCAGTGCTCAGCTTTTCTGGATTGTGGAGAAGCCTGTAGGGCTGCCATAAGAAGATGATAAGGGTTGAGTGGGCAGGTGGCAAGAAGAGGCCACCTTTCTCTGCCAGCTCTTACTTTCTTGCCTTTGATATGCTAACTTGTAATAATTTTCAATTCCCCTGCAACTCCTTGTGCTCGAGAAATTTACTGCTTCTGCAGGGCCCTCACTAGGCATCTTTGCTGCTGCTGCCAAGTTTTATAGCTTTATTTATAGCTGTGACCTTGACTAGCAATGATTTCACTTAATTTTACGAGAGTTTATCAGCTGGCTGTGAGCATGCCTATGGCTGCTTGGTTTATGCTGTTCAGCATGCGTTTAGATTAGATTCCTTCCTACACCTTTATATGCTTCACTGAGTCTTTCTACATCTGAGATTGATATACTTAAAATCCCTGGTCTCTAGAAAGAAGCAAGAACATTTTACTGACCAGTGTTGTATGGCAGAAAAAGAAGTGAATTAGTGTGACTCTTCAATCTCCCAACCAAAAGGCTTTGTGTCTCCACTTAGCAGTAATCTATTCTTTTTTGTCAGGGTCACTACTCAGCTGTGAATTTCACTGGAAGAGTTCAAGAAACTCTTGATATTCTGCACAAGGAGGCAAGTGCTGTGCAATTGCACTGACAATCTAGATCACACTAGCATGTGACTAACTGGAGCTAGCTCTTCTGTTCGCTTGATTTGGGTGGGATTTTTTTTTTTCCCATTCGGGTACCAAACATATTCCATTGACTTGTAGAAAATTATTTTCTTTTGTCTTGTCTGGAAGTAGTGAGATGCAGTCTGAAATAATTACAGACAGGTAACACACTGGACCTTGGTGTAGGATAAAAATCAAAAGCTTATTTGGGGGAATCTGAGGGGACCCTTTCTTTATTTTGGTTGTTGGTTTTGTTTTGTTTTGTTTTTCATTTTTCAACAATGAAGAAAGGAGAGGGATGTCAGATGGCTGGATGTGGGGGCAAAATCAATGCACTGTGCACTGTGTCACCGGCTGCTTCTAAACTGAAGTCTGACTTACCTTGCAGGTTCCAAAAGCTCTAGTGAGTGTAGTTGATGTGATGAACCTCCTTCATCTGAGACAGTTGTTTGTGGATAGTCAAACTCAGTGCCCAACTTACATGACAGAGTAAGGCTTCTTTTGACTTCCTTTTGTATCTGAGTTTACTGTTCACAATGATAAAGTATATTCTTATCCCATGTGTTTCTCATCATTTGAACTGATGTTCAAGGGTAGCACTACAGTCCTACAGGCATCCCTTGCAGTGCTGTCATCACTGTGCTTGAGCCTTCTCTTGGTTTTGACCTAAGTGCTGTGTTTTATCCATGTCTAGAACTGTAAGGTTTCCTGGGATAATGTACCCCTCACTGAGATTGGATTAAACATATGGATATAGGGCTCCTCAAGGTCCACAAGCATTTGGATGTTCAGGCCTTTTGAGGGAATGTGAAGCATTTGCAGTGTAGACAGATTCCTCCTGTTTCAGACACTTTATTTATTGCAGTGAGTAATCTGCATCCTCTCCTCATCCTCTGACAGGGACAAATTCTCTGTCTGGAGAAAGCAAAAGGAATTGTTGATTGGAAAGTATCAGCCCAGAGGCAATACAGCCAGTACATTTCAAAGATCTGTTTTTGAGTTCCAGAGGGACTGGCATTCACCTCTGTCAGGCTGCAGGGCCTCTGCATACCAGTCTGTAATGAATGGGACAAACTACCATAATACAGTGTATATCACTTTGATACCTGGGTTCAGGTGAAACTAAGCTAATTTAGAGTTGTATCATTTATCTGAATCAGAAAATGAGACTGAGGGTTGAAATAATGAACGAGGGCAAGGATAAGATGTTTTCACAGAAACACAACTGTGTAGATTTCCTTGTTATTCCCATGCCATGAGTGCACCGGGTGCTAAAGGGTGACATCTGCAATCTCAGATCTCTCACTCTCTTTTTTCTTCTCTAACCTTTCCCACAGTTATCTGTGTAGTTGTGTTCTCACAGGAGAAGACAACTCACTGAATTTAACCATGGTGAGGGAAGCCACCAAAGCTTACCAGGTATGTTTATAGAGGTTGGTGCAGTTACTTTATTTCCAGTTGAAGTGAGCTCTTGATTACCCGGCCAACATACAAAATTTTATCCAAATGAGCCTTAACGAGCTAAGCAGGCAGTAGTCAGATGTTATCCAAAACACCATATCACCAAGACCACCAGTAGAGCTCTTGAGAAAAAATTGTTTTCTAGTATAGATGGAGAGGTGGGTGTTTATTCACCAAAAGCCTGTTCCTCACAGGTAGTTGTAGCATTGTGTTCCAGCCTTCTCAGCCACTTTGCAAAGCTTTTGCCAATACCTATTTAAGAAATAAAAGCTTCCTTCTGATTCTCAGGATCTTAAAAAAAAAAAAAAAAAAGAAAAACAGAGGAAACACTAAGCCCCCTTAGTTAAGATGCAGAGATGATGGATTGTTGGTGGTTGAGCTTTTGTTTCTTGCAGCTTGGTATTCAGAGACTAGTGGAGTCTGGCAGATATAACACTCGTGAAGATTTCACAGTCGTCATCCAGCCGTTCTTCCAAAATATGAAGATTCCTCTTGGTCAGGTATGATCTAAAGAGACTTCTGCATGCAAAGGACTAAGTGTGGCTATCTAACCTACAAAGACTATATGCAAAGTAATTTCAGCTTGTTCTCTGCTTTGCTTATTAGAACTTGTTGCTTTTTGGTACCATACCATAGATGTCTTCATATAGATAGAAATTCCTTGTTATGCATGTTGTGCTCTCAGTATTAATTCCTGGTTTGGAAAAATGAATCAAAACTGAAATTAAGAGGTTTGTTTGTATATATTCTCAAGGGTACATAAATATTTGTCTTTCTGGAAATATAACAAGATTAACAAATCAGAGATACTAAATTACAGTTCTTAAAGCAACATTGCTGTGTTGCTTACTGGAGACTACAACAACACTTCTGCCTTCATGTCCCATAACTCATTCTCCTGTGTATGACAGAAAGAGAAGTTTACATATCATAGAATCGTGGAGTAGAACTCTCACATATAATCTGGTGGAAGTAGCAGTTTTATGTAGTGAGCCTCTTTTCCTGTTACTGGCAATTGTACTTCAGTAAGTTGCAGTAAACGATAAATCTAGGAAATGACACAAACCTCTGAAGCAGAAACTCCATTTTCACACACATCTGCACTTCTTCATCTCACCTGGAACTAAATGCAGGTCAGGCCAAATATTGAGCAGAGATTATTTTGGTATACTTGAACTGGAATGATCCTGAGGATGCTGAAAAGAGCTAGCAATAAGTTTGAAATGTTCAGATGCTGCTACAGTACAGACAAAATTGGAAAACCAGCTTGCAGCTTCCCATGAAAATCAGGCTTTGATTTTTTGGAGTTTGTTTGGTTTTGTTGGATGTTTTTTTCGCTGTTTGGTTTTGTTTTGGTTTTGTCTGGGGAGACGGTTCCTGTCAAAAATAACCACTAGGGATTTTGTTACTGAAGTAGCAAACACAGAAATAAAAGAAGCAAAAATATTTCTAAACTTTTAAACACTTTCACAAGAATTAATTCAGATTTCCAGAAAGTTCAGGATGCTGTTTTGCCTTGTTGTCTCACACGTTCAGATGCTCCTGAACAGAAAACTGCCCCAAAAGTGGCAAAAGATCAGGAATAGATGCAAAGTTTAGTAGCAGTTCTCCCACCCCAAACACACTGAATCAAAACATGCTCAAGGTCTGAGGAATGATTGCTCTATCCAAAAGAATGTTGTTCCAGTCATTGGTGAACTAAACTCTTTTTTACCTCAATAAACCAAGACAGTTAGATTTCCAAACTCCATTTCCTTCAGATGCTCCAGTATCTGTATGAAAGTACAGCCTTCCTGTTCTGGTGCGCTCAATCAGCCTGGTTGCCTTCTCTCAAATCTTACTTGCTTCATGCTCCTTTCAATCACAGAACTGAAATAACTGCAAACAAGTAGATGGGCTCTCTTCATTCTGACAAAGACATTCTTAACTTGCTTGTTACCATGCAAAGGTACTGCAGAGCATAGTGGTGCCTGTGGTGCCAGCTGTGATGATCTGCTGACGGGAGGAATCCTTCTCTGAAGGGAGATACATAATTGAAAACAGTGGGCTTGCTGCTTCTAGGTGGAGCTGCCCTTGGATGCACCTAAGCATCTCTAGTTAAGTGATTCTGGTAGCTCATGAACCTGCTGAGGTCCAGTATATATCACTATATATATATATATTATCTAATCATGACTTTCCACACTGGAGCAGCAAGAGCAAGTAGCAAGAACCTTCCATTACTGGCTCTGATTTGGCCTCAGCACCCCCAGGTTGGAGCTGTGTGGATTCTTCACACTCACGTGGCCTTTACACTTTCCTTTGTAGGATGGGCATCCAGATGTCTCCTACTTTTCACCTGACTGCTTACATCCAAGTCAGAAAGGACATTCTCAGCTTGCCAGGGCTCTTTGGAATGCTATGGTAAGGTGACAGGCTCTGTGTATAATGGGGAGGAGAGAAGTACTATTAGTGTATGATCACAGCCACTCACAGTCTCAGCTGAGCAATTTCAAGTCTACTCCACCCATTGTCATGAAAGGCAAGCATAGTATTCAACAAGGGTGATATTTCTGTCAGCTGATGTGGGAGACCACCAAACAGAGAATTGTAACTGCAAGCATCAATTTAAAATGCATTGCTTAGTAGTTTGCTTTAAATCCATATATAGTGAGGGTCTTACTGGGAATCAAAGGACCTTTAATTCAGTTTAATTTTACTATCTTTGGCAATAGGTAAAATTCAATAAAAGCATGCTTTTAAAACTTGCTGAAGTACACTCATTTTACTTAGCATTGTAGTGTAGTAGGAGTATACATGCAGTCAGAGGTGGCATCTCAGATCCTGGATGGTAACTTCTTTATGCTTTGGGGCAATGCCTTAAATGCAGACAAGATTGTTTGCAATCATCAGGCTATACCTCTGATTTAATTTGGATTAATCTTCTATGCATAAATAGCCTTTTGTTTGCAGATGCCATCATGCAGCTTAGTTATAGAAACTGAGAGACTCTTAGTGTCTTGTCTTTTTTGCAAGAGAAGAGTTTATGACCTCATCTTCTGGCAAAGTTCCAAGGTACTTGGTGTGCCTGCCAAAATCTTCCAAGAGTTTAAACCAATCCAGTCTAGCTTTCCACTTCCCTTTTAAAGCTTCTTTCTATCATTGCCGTTTTGTATACAACTGCTATGTTCTTTCTGAGAAGTAGATGCATTTCAGTCTTGGGTAAATCAAGGTCTATAACTGTATGACACTTTATATAAATTTGGGAGTTAGATTATTAGGATTAGAAACGTTACACAAATGTAAGATGATCCAACATGGTTACAAAATAGGCTGTTTTGCCTTCCTTTCTAGCTGCAGCCTGTAGGGCAGAAAACTGACTCATTTGATTTCACGGCTGACATTGTCCTTGACTGTCCAACTCAGGTAAATATTACCCACGGTGCAGAAGCTGGGTATCAGGTGGCTGTATGTGTTTGTGCTTCCTGCAGGGAGCAGGGGCTCGGTGTGTCTGAAACACAGTTACTGAAAACTTTTGTTCTCTGCCTACCTCCAAATAAGAAGATGCTCTCATATACCTGCTCTGATGTCCCTTGGCCTTTTACCATGCCATAAGTACTGATTGACAGCAGGCTGATTTGGGTTGTAGCAGATTTTGTGTTTTGTTCACGAACTACAGAGACAGCTCAAGGAGCAAACAGGAGAATTTCTGTTGTGGAGAGGGGGATTAGGGATGGAGGATGGTGATTATTAATTATGAATTATGAAAATATTAATTATGAAAATATTAATTATGAATATTGTTATTTATTATTATTACAAATATTCTATTAATAACTTTTTATATATTGATTCAGATGCATGGTTGTAATAATATAGACCATAACTGATTTAGTATTTACAATTATACCCAAATATAATATTTACAGTCAATTAAGGGAGCAAAAGGGTGCAGTTCTGCTGCTTGTCCACTAGATGGATACTCGACAAGATGCTTGCGGCTGCTCGCTATGTATAGAGATATTTATAATGTTATCACGAGGCAGGTTAAGCTGGAAATATCACACGGCTATGCGCGGGCGCTTTGAATAGAAGGTTGCTGAATGTTATACACATGAAAGACACATTCTGTCTCACTGCGTAGCGAGACAAGTTGCCGGGTCATGCTGGCTCGCTGGTTATCTGCCCGAGGCTGGTCCTGTTCGGGCGGCAACTTTCTTTCTCCCTCCCGGCTCTGGGGGGAGGGGTGGCAAGGTTTGCTTTCTCCTCCCGCGGTCTGCGGGAAGGGGCAGTTGGCTTCTTTGTCCTCCCGCAGTCTGCGGGGTTGGAGTGGCTTCCCTGACCGAAGGATCGGCTCAGCAGGGCCAGGTCCTTTCGGTGGGGGTGCGGTGACGTGATGCTTCCCCCCCCTCGGCTCAGCTTGAGCTGCAAGCTGACTGCCAATTCTCACGGCGACTGCTTTCCATTTAAATTATAATGGTACAGTCATTGCCTTTGACTTCAATGGAGAGGCTAATCTTTTGCTCTCTCTTTTCCTCGGGGAAATCCCGGGTGCTTCGCCCTGGTACGGGCTGCGGAGCGGCTACAGTGGGTGGCTCCCTTTCTCTCCTGCGGACAGTGGGGGCTCGCAAGATGCTTTTCTGCTTACGGCTTCTTATGGCTGCTTAATTAGCTTGCAGCATTTCTGGACTGCCAGGCTTGGGCTAGTCTTTCCCCTTTATGGGTTTTAGCTTACCCTCTCTCGGGGCTTCCTCAGTCCTTTCGACTGGGCTTGATTTCACCCTCTCTCGAGTGTACGACACTGAGATTCTCTATCAGCTAAGGGGTCATACTATTTGCTGGTCCTTTGAGTGGGCTCGGTGGGCTGGCTTCCATATTCGCAGAGGCTTCCAGTATGCTTGCGTGTGAGAAGGCTTACACCGTACGCAGAGCAAGCTACATAGTGAGAGAAGGCAAAAGAAGAGAGCAAAGCAGTAGACAAATGGATTAATACTTATAGATTTTCGAGGCTGGAGCTAGCCAATGGGCACACTTGCCAATAACCTGCTTCCACCTATAGAAAAAGTGAAGCTAGAATTATGCCCTTAGATGGCAAGAGCATAGGCATGCCATGAGATGGGTGCATGCAATTGTTTACCCCTTAGGAGACAGGCTGGTGCCTGAGCCTTTTGTCCTCCTCTCCTGAAAGGAGGGTGGAAGGGGGGATTTACCAGAACATGTTGGGACAAGTTAGCTGGTATCTGGGGGCATAATTCTGGGCATGTGATGCCTTCACTACATATGCTGCATTCATTTTCTTATCAGAATTGATGGGTTTGGGGCACCAGAGAGACTCTAAAACCCCTCAATATTGGTTGTCTCTTGAATTAGTGAAAGATTGGCTTTCCAGGCCTGCCAGAACAGGGAGACTTCAGACTTTTTGTAAGATGCTTCTACAGTTATAAAATAAGCTGCTGAACTTGCAATACTGTTGCTAGGTGTCAGTACATGGAAATGACTGCTGCAGTCAGCAATAACTGACTCCCTTTCTTAAGCAGTTTCAACAAGGAGGCCAAAGAACAGAAGAGACCAGGGAGCTGAGCTGTACCCTCAGATCTGTAAACAGTCATTCAAATCATGCAAGAGGATTTATTCCATAGCATGTGTCCACCCTGTCAGAAAAGGAAGATCTGCTGAGTTATTAATCAGCCTGTTTTATAAGTCCTCAGATTCACTTAAGTTGATCCTACTTCACTTTACCCAGCATTATTTCCAGGCACCTTAAATTAGCTCAGCAACATCTTCAGTGCCAAATGATGTGGATTTTATACTTATATCTTTTTGTCCAGTCCTATTCAAAGATGCTGCTTTTGACAAGTAGGAGTAGAAAATGTTTGTCCCTTGTAAACAGTATGTGGCTGTTGTTTTCAGTCCACTGTGCTTTGAAAAAGTCATTGTTTTAAGTACCAGTAGCTTTCCCTGTTCAGAAAGCTCAGAGGTAAATGCTATGAAACAGTGCTAGAAAGGAGAAAACAGATGGTTTCCAGGGAATTTCACCTTCAGTGTTACTAAAGGGAGTAGTAAATGCTTTCAGATTCTGCCACCCACAAATTCCATTTATTCTTCTCACAGTTTACTACAGTTTTAAAATCCTACTGCAAGTAGTCACGTCCATGACAGCATCAGGTGTGCCAGATTGTAAGGGTCCATCAGTGAGTCTGCTAATCAATGAAATATGCCTTCTGATTTTAGTGTGTTGTAAGACTTCCTCTTGCAGATACTAGAATTGGTCTTAAATGAGACAAGTGGGCATCCTGATGATTTTTTTTAGCCCATACAATGTGCATGTCTTCTCAATGCATGTTGCATTAGTAAGGGACAAAAATAACCATGCAATTTATACAGCCTCTCTTGGAGGGAAGAAGTGATCCTTTCAGTATTCAATCTTTCATTTCACCTCTGCTGACACAGGAATATTTGCCCAGGTTTCTCTAGACTTTACAGCAGTGTCTTTTGAAAGGACTAACTGTCTAATGAATTCTAAGTAATTTGTGGAAGGTTAGGAGAGGATAATGTTAAACTGCAGCTGGGGTCTGGCATATGCAATTTTAGCCATAAGGTGCTAGGCACAAATCTTACTTCTGAATTTTAAGGAAGGAGCATGGTTTCAAAATCTAGATCTCCATTTTGTATCTTAGGCAATTACTTTCTTGGTGATAAGGTATTTTGGTATCACTTGCTATTGTCTGTGATATGTGTTTATTGTCTAATTTATCTTACTTTTGTATTCCTCTTCTCAAGAGCAAACCATTCCTGGGAACATATAAGAATAGCAACCATACATATCCACCTGTGGAGCCTACTAATGAACCAATAGAGGTAATTGTTGTAGGTTTTGCTGCATTTTAGGTGAACTATGCAGAGCTGTATGTGGTGATACTTAATCCTGAATTAATGGATGAGATAAACTATTACAAGTTTGTAGAAAGGGATGCCTTGCATTGCATTTTTCCTATGTAACCTCTTCCTAAAAGCCAAGCAAAATTTGTTGTATTAATTGAGCACAGTTTTGATACAATTGCACCAACAGTAAGTCACCTAGGATACATCATTTAATCAGATAACAAATTCCTGACAATAGCGGAAAAAAAGTCCAATTATTTAGAAGATAACAGTTCTCTTTACTGAATCTTTTGAAGCTTCAGAATTTATTTTCAGATTTTATGTTCAGCAAAAGCAAGCCCTTTTTGACTTTCCAGGAAATCATAGGATTTTAGCAAGGTATCTGGGAAATAATAATGATATAATACATTAATATAATATTATAACTTGGCAAAGGATTTTATTTGGAGTTTTGTTTTGCTTGGTTTTGCATCTGATGTCTTTTTGAGATAGAGTAGGACTTCAGATTTGGAGACTCCACCTTCTAGGTCATGGACAAAACCTCCAGGCTGTAGAGAAAGACAGAAAATAATCCTCCTTAGGAACTTTGTTATAAGCAATACTTCCAGATGAAAAGTTTTGCTGTTGTAAAAGTTGTATGCTTTGGCACAAAAATGTCACCAAAAGTAATTGATGTTTGGACAGTATTTCACAAAGAGGAAAGGACTGTTGAGCTATACAGGCAGTAAACTAGGATCTGTGTCTTCACTTGGATTTGCCCTTCACTGTGCAAATAAACTATACATGAATTCTGTATTATCTTCTAACCTCAAGGTGAACATTTTCATAATTTTCCATTTCAGAACTGGGGCAGCGACCTGTCATGTTCTGAACAGGCTCCATCCAGTCATGTCCCAACATCAGGTGAGGAAGAGGTTTTAAGCTAAAATCACAAATAGGAAAGATTTGACATTTTGTTTATAAAAACAATAAGGTCTTAAATTGTACATGCTAGGAGGAAAACAAACAACAAAGGCTGATATATTTAGTAGCAGAGGAAGAAAGTTTGTCTTGCCGTACACAGTAAGTTCTACATTACAGCAGATGTACCCTCTGTGATAAATGTGATCATAACTATCATCTACAGCAACGTGGCAGATTAAAATCACTTACATCAGTTAGTGGTGCAGCAAGTTAAACCTGCCTGGTGAGCCTACTCTGATAAGCAGTGCAGTAGGAACACTGTGTGCTGTTGGAAGGTTTTATGGGGAGATTGCTAACAGGGAGTATTGATCTACAACCCAAACCCAAAACGTAATTAACAGAGATTGAATGTGTGCCTAAACATATCTAATCTGTTTTTACTTTTTTTTTCCTAAGATGCTTTAAATTCCACTTATTTCCATATTGGTTGAATACACTGTTGTAAGCAAAGGCAAGAAGTTATGTCTTCTGCCTAGCTGACACAGAACTTGAGGCTCATACTCCCTAAAAGTCTGTAAAATGCCATCAGGTTGGAACTAAAAACTTGTATCTTTATTCTGTTGAGCAGTATTTTGTGCCAATTTGTCAATAATCCTGCTTTTTTTCTCCTACTGTTTTTAAGTACATGAGCTACAACCTGCTGACATCAAGGTCACAGGGGCATTGGGAGATTCCCTGACTGTAAGTACTGCTGTATCACCACATTTAGAATGAGAAGAGCAGTTGTCGAATTCTGCTTAGATGTGGTTGTGTCAGGTATCATCAGATAGAAAGCAAATTGTTTTGGCTTGACAAAGCAAAACTCACCTACCTGTGTCCCTTGGCAAAGAAATAGCCTGAAGGGATATGAGTGACACTGGGAAGTGTGTAATCCAGTAACTAATAATTCAGGCCAGGAAGAAACTGGATCACATTCTCTATCGCACAGAGTTTATTCAAGTATTTTTGAAAAGAGAAATATCCACCTTACGGGAGTTGTCTTTTCTGACATAAACCCAAAAGCAAGAAATTGGCCTCTCTCTTGTAATTTTAGCCACTGATGAAAAATCCTATGGAAATAATTGACTGCAAGATGAGAGAATTCTGGTATGTCTGTATTTCAGAATTTTGCTTCTAAATGTTGCTTCCTGGTTTAGGCATCTTCTAGTTAAACTGATGTATTTTGCATACTGTTGCTGTTAGTCTGGGTCCCACTGGGTTGCTAAAACAATATTAGTCATTCTAAATCTTTATGTCCTTGAACTTAGAGTCTGATGTGTTCTGACTGGATTGTATTTTCTCCGATCCTTTGCAGTATGCTAAGTGAGATGCTTTTGTATAGAAGGAGAAGCCTGTGAATTTGAAGCATGAGAGAGGGGGGTCTGACCAGAGGCCAGTGCATGGTGGTGAACATAAACATGGACCATTTATGCTAAAACTGAGATAGTGCAAAAGCTTGGCTGACTGCAGAGTAAAGTTAGCAAAATGCTCCAGCTTTTTCAAACCACGATAGCTGTCTTGCCTAAACTTAGAATCCTTTTTTTCATTTACTAATTTCTACATGATTCTTTTCATCCTTTCCAGACTGCAGTAGGAGCCAAACCAACTGACGTACAAACAGAATTGAGAGGACTTTCCTGGAGGTGAAAATTCTCAGTTTTGATTCCATCTCTTTTTGTTCTTGTTGTTGTTTGGTTTTGTTTTCTCCCCTTTTTGTTCTCTCCACAGACACAGTTAGAAGTGTGGTTACTTGATTGTGTAGTTATATACTTAAGTATGTAAATGCAGGGGTAGGATGCTGAGAGCAAGTATTGCTAGCCAAGAATTGGAAGAGTCAGGAATGGATAAAAAAGGAAGAAGGAAGTGATCCCTTGCGGGGGGAGAAAGGATCGGGGAGGGGGGGGGGCGGAGGATGGGAGAGGGGTTTGTGGGGGTTTTGTCTTCTTTTTTTTTTTAAATGGGACCTGACTGTTAACAGGCATGGTGCTGTGTATCTGATAGTGCTGGATTCCAACCCCCCTGTCACGGGCAGGGACACCTCACACTAGATCAGGTTGCTCAGAGACACATCCAGCCTGGCTTTAAAAACCTCCAGGGATGGGGCTTCTACCATCTCCCTGGGCAACCTGTTACAGTGTCACCACCCTCGTGGTGTAAAACTTCTTCCTCACATCCAATCCCAATCTACCCACTTCTAGTTTTGCTCCATTCCTCCTAGTCCTAGTGCTACCAGACATCCTAAAAAGTCCCTCCCCAGCTTTCTTGTAGGCCCCCTTCAGATACTGGAAGGCCACAAGAAGGTCTCCTCAGAGCCTTCTCTTCTTCAGACTGAACAACCCCAACTCTCTCAATCTGTCCCCATAGCTGAGAAGCTCCAGCCCTTTGATCATTCTCATGGCCCTTTTCTGGACATGTTCCAGCACCTCCAGATCCTTCTTGTAATAGGGGCTCCAGAACTGGATGCAGTACTCCAGGTGGGGTCTCACCAGAGCAGAACAGAGGGGGAGATTTGCCTCCCTCACCCTGCTGGCTATGCTTCCCTTGATGCAGCCCAGAATGTGATTGGCTTTATGGGCTCCAAGTGCACACTGGTGACTCATAGTGCACACTGGTGACTCATAGTGCACACTGGTGGCTCATGAAGGAAGGAGACTGCCTGCTTTGTATAGGCAGAAGTATGCTTGATAAACCTGTGTGCATGTATACATTCTTTTCTTCATCCTTTCTTCTCCCCTTGTATCTATCTGCAGGAGTAGACAGCTTCAGGAGGAGCAGCCAGGAGTGATATATGAATGTTTTGGCTGTTAACACAGTCAAGTTTTGAGTGTTAGAGGCAGAGGCTCTTTTCATAATCAACATTGTAGAATCCTGGATAGGTGATGAGCAAGCATTTAATACAGTCTCTCATCTATGCATAACTGCACACCAATGTCACATGGAGCAGTGCTGGTGAGGAACTATGCCTTTCCATGATGGGCAGCCCAGCATGCCCAGAAAAAAAATGCTTCTATTTCCAGTCTGGAGGCATAGCTTCTATCTCAGGTGGTGTCCTGCTTGATTTAATGTGATGTGGGAGTACTGAACTCTACTTTCAATACTTTCCCTGAATTCTTGTGGTTTATCTCCTAAGTCCTCTTTGAGGTTAGTCTTCTTTTTTTCCCTTCCTGGGATGCTACAGCAACATATGGTGACAATAAGACAGATGGTTGCAGGATGAACTTTCTTTAGTGATTTTGTTCTTTTCCTTTGTAGTATTGGAGGTGATGGGACCCTGGAGACCTACACTACTTTACCCAGTGAGTAATTTTTCAAATCAGTGTGAGAAAAGTGAAAGGTGAGTGTTACTCTGAAAGCAGTCTGTGTGGATACTGGGAAACATCTGGAAACGGTTATGCTTTCCTTGTGAACAGTGAGGGATACCTATCTCTTGTGGATATGAGCATGTGAGTCACAGCTGAAACCCAGACTGGCTTGACTAGTTGTAAAGTTGATTCAGCCTTTCCACATCATGGGATGTGCAAGTGCTTGTGTTGTCCTTTCGACAGATGTGATTAGGAATAAACGTGCTGAAGGTGACAGAAGTTCATGGCCGACCTGCTCCTCCCTTATTTTCTGTTGTACTTTCTTGTGACTGACTGTAATGACTGTGGGCAAAAGAAGGGTTATGAAACAATTAGTGGTCCATCTAGCTAGGAGCGTTGACAAGGCTATGGTTCCTTCTGATGATTTCAAGTTGCCACTTGCACTGAAAAAAACCTGAAAATACTATCAATTTCTTGTCCTCGTGTCATTGGTCCCTGTAGTTGCCATAGAAACCACTAAATGGTCAATGTGACTATAAACTGGTAGGACATGGTTCACAATGATTCATCTCTTTGTATGTGATCCCTGCTGTGGAGCAGTCTGACAATATCTGACATTGTTGGGAATCAAATCTGGTATGTTTTTGTCTTGTATCATGCACATCACTGTGTTTAAAGAAAAATACAAGGCACGTTTCATTTATGCATTATAAATGAGACTCTATCAGACAGCACTACAGACACAGCAACAATACCAGCCTTCAGGCATCATGCTTCCTTGCTGGAGGTTTTGCTGAAATCTAGAAATATGACTAAAATTCATTTCTTTGCAATAAATATTATCTTGATGGATAGCTGGAAGAGTGGGAGGCAGAGGGCCGTGTCTGGAGCAACTGCTCCCGATACACCAAGGAAAGTAACCGTGATTACTCTGACACTTCAATTCAAGATTAGTGAGTTGCCTGGGACCTGTGTCTCTCTTAGGCTGCCAGACCCTGACTCCTCCGGGGCTTGAGGAGAAATGGTACTAGTGCTGAAGTTTGGACAGTAACTAGATTCTCCACAGCAGGTGTGTGGGTAGCTTCTGGAAGGTCCTGGTGAATGAGGGGAAAAGCCAGGTCAATATTCTCACCACCCAATTGGCTTGTTCTTCTGCAGGAGGCAGTGCTGCTGGTTGTACTGTGGATGGTTAAACATTGTGCTATTTCTTTTAAGATATCCTGAAAAAATTCAATCCGAACCTCTTTGGCTTCTCCACTGGCAGCTCTAAGGAAACAGCTGGATTCAACGTGGCAGAAGGAGGGTCCACAGCACGGTAAGCACAGCCGCAACTGAGAAAGGGCACAGGGGTGAGAACTAATGGACTGGCAGATTATCTTTGAAGGGCAGGCCAATGTAGGCTAAATTAATACTGAAGACCTACTTGTAGTGAGCGTGTGTCTGTCATCTGTTGCTTGCTTTAATTCAGTATTTGGAGAATTTATTTGTATCATTTTCCAACTTCCCTTCCATTATTCTTCCCTTTCTTCCTCATGCCCAGAATTTCTGAGCCAAGATCTTAGTTATGCTTCTAGTTCCACCAGTACTTTTTTCTGCCCAACTTTTAGTATACAAGTCTCTGGTTCATAGGCAGCCCATATCTGGGGAAAAAAAAAAAAAAAAGCATGAGCATCTTTCACTTTTTTCTTCTTGGTTTCTGGGAAATGTGCCTCAAACTAACAAATAGAAGCCCACTGCTGCCTTAATAGCATTTAAAAAGATTGGTGTTTGCAATCCATAGAAGGTTGCAGCTGGCAATTAATTCCTTTCTCCTCATGAAGAAAAACTCTGCTAGTCTGTTAAGAACCAACATGTTTAAGAATTTGTTTTACATATGCTGTGTCTGCTCTATGGATAATCCTGGAATTTGTTTCCAAGACATTCTGTGACTACTGTAACAGTCATTACATTTGGGTTGTAGTGGGTTTTCAGGACAGCTACCAAAGCTTGTGTAGCTACTAAGTACTTGATGGGTGCCTTGACCATTGACTCGGGGTGATGAGTATAGGTTCTGGGAGTTCAAACAACGTAACTGCGTATGTGTAGGTGTTGGAGAGAGGCAGGGCTTATTAGGTCAATTCCAGTCTTTTTCTAGTATATCAAGAGCTCAGGTTTCCAGCTGGTGTCTCAGTGTGGTTTATGCTTTGGCCTGTGAGTGTTCAATGCTGCTCAGAGCTGGACTGAGGCTCCCCAGCCTGGCAGTTCCACAGTGTAAGCAGCATCTTCCAGCCATAAGACAAGCGGTGGGAATTTAAGGCCAGATCAGGGAGGCTGGTTAGGTGCCCAGCTTCTGTGTAAGCACCAAACTCCCTGACTAGATTTCTAAGAGAGTTATGCAACTAAATGTCTCTGTGCATCTGGGCATTAGTGATTTTTCCTCAAACAAAACACAGTTAAGCTAACTCTGACATGGGAAAAATTCATCCCAGTTGCCTGCCACTGGGCAGCCATCCTAGCTGGAGCCCTTTAAGATCAGATCATTCATTTTGGAACTGCTTCTGATCTTGGTCCTTGCTTGTCCTTTTGAGGCATTGCTTTTCATGTACTGATTTCTGTTAATCATCCTAAGACTCCCTGAAATGAGGGGTGGGAGAGCAAGAATATAATGCACTGTCAGAGAGTGCATCTAAAACGTTTCTGTCCTCTCTCTACAGCTATATGCCAGCCCAAGCACATAAATTGGTGGAGCTCATGAGAAGCAGCTCGGTAAGTGGAACCTGGACCACCCCTTGAGTACCCCTGTGGTCAGTGGGAGATGACTTTAATTAACAAGGTGCTTAAGTAGGGAAGAATGCTTTGCTGGTGGAAAAAAACAAAAGCTGGCATCCCTGTCAGTGGTGTGCTTCCCAATATGAATGTGCCAAGGATTAATTTGCCTGTATGAATCCATGCAGACAGTGTGGCCAGGAATTGTAAGGATGGTAGTGAGGAAGAGGAGAGATCTGAAGACTTTGGGAGGGATCACCAGGACTTCTTAGTTGAGCAGCAGCATTCAGATCAGAGGTCATAAAGGCTGAGGGCAAAATCCCTGGAGCAGGTACCTGATGACCAACATGAATCACACTCTCAGGTCTGGGAAATGACAATACTGGGAAGGGGGACAACTAAGTCTTCCCAGGAAATTAGGCCCTCTGAAACTCTGGTTCTGAACAGGCAAGTGATTAATTGGTGTCCAGATTAATCCAGGGGTTGGGTGAATTACTGACATGCCACAAGCTTTTAGGGAATTAGTAAGGGATCTAGTGTTGTGAACCAGCCTTCTTTGCCAGCTCCAAAGGGGCTACAAAGGTGTCCAAAAGGGTGAACCACTATTAAAAGTGGATCAATATATTAACCAATGTCTTTATTAATATTTATTAATGAATTATAAATGTATTAATTCTGTGGCTGCTGCTGTCATTTGGGGTGGGGAGAGGAGATATGGGAGAAAATCAAGGCTGCACTGCTCCAAGTGTGTGCTGAATTTGAGTGGATGACTGTTTGGGTGTGAGCTGTTGGTTCAGGGAGTTGCAAGGGAATAGGAGCGCCTAGTGCTCCTTGGCTGAGGCTGAATGGAAAGGGAGGGTACAGAATAAGCAGGAGTTGTCAAAGCATGTGTCTCTCCATGCCAGCACTCTTGGTGGCTGCTGCATGCCAACCTCACTGTCAGTTACTCTGCCTTACCCATCATTTGGTAGAGTAAATGCAGCTGGCATGGCTCTTCAATAAAATAGTCCGTGGCTCTGTTTTAGTCACTGCTTTTTATGCATTTTTAAAAAGAAAAGGGGGAAGTCCCTGCCACTTTTGCTCTTTGTGAAAGGCTTTCTGAGCAAAGTGCTGCTTAAGGAGGAGAATGCAGACCTGTGGGTGATTCCCAGGCCCTTCCTCTATTTGCGGGATGCTTTTGCAGATGTTTGTTATGTAAATGCACCACACTAAAAATAGCTGCCTTTGATTCTTTTCTTTGTACTGAATGTTACAAAATGTTTTGATGAGATCCAGCTCTCAGCAGCTCCTATTGTTAGCCTGCGGTGACGTGGGTGCTGCAGCTGCCCTTATATGAGCTCAGTGAAGTCACCAGCCTCCCGGACTCTTCTATTTTAATCCACCTGTCTGTTTCCTGGGGCTCCGTTTGCCCCTGCTGGCCATGGGGTAATGCTCACCCATCTGGCAGGGATGCCCAGTAGTTCCAGTTCCACAGCTCCCTGAGTCACTCCAGCATCCACTCCCACACTGCTTCATTCTCTCTCACACTGCCTGCAGCGTTCAGCCGCAGCTGGTAAATCTCTCCTGTCCAGCCCTGTTCTGAAGTGACATTTATTTAGGGACCCTTGCTGCCACAGACACATTTCCATGCTTGACTGCCCTGACAGACCTTGTCTGCTGAAGTGGATTTCCATACAAAAGTCAAGGTGAATTGTAACCAGACTAGCAAACGATTCACATTTCCCCCTGGACAGATGCTTTTCTTTTGCCAGTTTGACTCAGCATGCTCCTTTCCTAGCCTGTTATGCTGTCTGTACCCCTTTTAGCCCCACTTGTGAATGTTACTTCTGCAAGCCTAAGCAGTGGATGCTGCAATCTGTTAATTTGATGTGCCACTAGGAAATTAATTTCAAGGAAGATTGGAAGCTGATCACTGTCTTCATTGGAGGCAACGACCTATGCCAGTACTGCTTGGACAAGGTTTGTATCTCCAAATTAGGTATGCTTATCCAGGCACTTGGCAAGAGGCCAGCCCTGGAAATTTGACCTTTCTCTCTCTCTGAGGCAAAGTTCCTCTGTTTACAAAGCACTTAGAAGTCCTGTTCCTTTCATCTGTATTGTACCAGAAACAAATGCACAGCTTTTAATGTTTGAACACTGTAGCTCTGGAGTAATGCATTATTTAGGAACCGTATTAAACAAAACACCAAGGACAAAACAAAGAGCTCTCCCAGTTTAACAGGATGAAGCAATGAAAACAGCATGATGTCTTAGGTATGTTGTTATGGGGGCACAAGTGAAACTTGATTCTGGAAAGCATCTCCAAGGAATAATTACTGAGGATGCCTAATTCTTGCTTCAGAATGACACTTTCAGAAAGAACATCCATTGATACTGAAAAAGATGTCTTCAGCTGTCAGGAGTTACCCTCTCCAAAAGGGCTCCTGTGGCACAGCCTGGGGGTCTGGACCTCAACTTGTTGAAATGACAAGGGACTGGTCTCAGTTTTGCTCCTTTTCCTTTAGAGGCTGCCCCCTAGAGCCTCTGGCCTGACAGCTACACCTCTACAATTACATTCATGTAATTGTTTGCCTCTGGGTTTTGTGTGGCCTGACAGCCTCCATATCAATTTTCCCAGTCTGTCAGTTTAGAAAACAAGGTATTACTCTGTTTATAAGGCAAACTATTCTGGTCTGGGTCCCATAAAAGACAATATGATATCAAAAAATACGATTTGTGTAGACATTTGTCAAGCAAAGACTCCGGCAAGAACTATCATAGATCTTGGGGATTTTCTATGGAGATTAAAGGGATATGCTAGTGACATAGAAACATGAGCACTATATAACCTGTGTGCATGTGGCAAGAAACCTCCTGATATGAAAAGAATATCTGCTGACAAAGAGAGAAATAGCATTGAGTAAATATGTCTTCTCCTGGACTGCCTTGCAATCAGAGAGTCTATGGACTCCCTTGTTCAGGTGAAACAACTCAACTTAGATCCTGAAAGAAGGCTGATCCTCTTTCTTTTTTTCTTTCCTTCTTTCTTTTCTTTCTTTCTTTCTTTCTTTAAAATTACACAGGAAACCTATTCAGTGCAGAAGTATGTAAAGCACCTTCAAGACATGCTGGATATTTTCTATGAGGAGGTAAGCATTTAAGATACTCTCAAAGCTATATTCCTTGCAAGCACAGTAATGTTTTTCTCACCTCTGATAGACTGCCAGTGATTCGGTTTTGTACAAGGTCATCTTTGAAATAGCTGGAGCCCCACTGCTCCTCAGCACTGCATTTCAACAACTCTTTGAGCTATTACCCTGAGAAAGTGGGCTGCAGTTTCAGGAAAACTGTTTCACAGTGGTTTTGCTGTGGACCAAACATAGCACAACCCTACTGCCAGTTTTGATGGCTAAACCAACTGTACAGAGTTTCATTTAGCCTAGAGAAAGTGGAAAATGGCCCAGGGAATGAAGCAGTGTTCATACTAGCTGCCAGGAATTTTTTGGCTGACATCCACTATAAGTCTTCCTCCTCCTCCCTTTATACATCATCCTTGCACATGCCAGTGGTTGTAGTCGGTGAGGTTTGCACTGACTCCCTGACCCATGGATGGCATCTTTTTCTCACTTTGTAGTCGTGTCATGTTCTGTGATTTGGTATGTCTGGTTGTTATAATCCTTGCAGCTCCCAAGAGTCTTTGTCAACATGGTGGAGATACTAGACATATCTGGACTGCGTCAGATAGCAGCAAGCTCTTCAGAGTGTGCTTCGATAACAAAGTAAGTGAGGGGAAAACAAAGTCCTGTTTTTTTGGATCAACCTAAATTGCTTGTACAGAAGGACATCTGCACTGAGCTTTCCAAGCTACTTTTGTTGCAGCCTTTAACTGATGCCCTAGTTCCCATTAACGTTCTATTACGTCTTCCAATGCTTCGCCTAGAAGGTGTGCACCTGTAGAGAGCAGAGTCGTCATGTTTCTTCTCAGCTCTGATGCAGCATGTCACAGAACAAGTCACCATATAATTGATGTACTACTGAACTTCAAGGTCTTTGCTTTTTCCCAGCCATTGAGTGCTCTGCAGCACAGGCTGACATTCCTGACACTTTTCTTTGTATTGAGTGCTGCATTACCTGTGGTGCAGGCTGGGATGCATAAAGCAGAGTGCACAACCAGGAACTGCTTTTTGCACCTAAGGGAGAAGATGAGAATCCTAACTCAAGATTTGAGGGATGACTTGTAGAAAGCAGCAGTACCTTTACAGGAGTCAGGATGGACAAAAAAAGGCTCTTTAGTCTAGCAGAGAAAGGTGTAACAAACCAGTGGCTGGAAGCTAATAAATTCAAATGAAATTAGGCACAATTTTTTAGTAATAGAAGCAATTAACTACTGGAACACACCAGACGGGAAAATAAGGAATGGACCATGGGGGTAACAGAATAAACTGTAGTGGTCTAAGGAGTCAGAATACATAAACAATTTGTCCTTTCTAACTTTGAACCCCTAGGTTTCTGAAAATCCTCTGTAAACTCAGGTTATAGGTGTTTGGAGATTTTTATGCTAACCTGTGTGGCTTCCTGCTAAGGTGTGGCATACTAAACACTTCTGTGTTTCACCTGAGTTTGGATCTTGCAGTTATTGCCAGCTATGGCAGGCACTCACGTAGAAAACTAAGTCAGTAAGAATTTAATGAAGTATCTATTACTAAGGCAATGAGATGGCTGTCTTTGGGGCTGTGAGCTTTGAGTACCTATCCTGAGCTTCTTGAAGCAGATACATGTTCCTGAGGAATTGTATGGGGCTATTCCCGGTTGGCTTTTAATTCTGACATTTCTCTCATCGAAGGAATGTTTGCCCATGTGTCTTAGACCCCGAGGAAAATTCTTCCGAACTACAAGAAATTAAGAGAGTTAACAGAGATTTTCAGGTAATAAACACCTTGCTTCTGTAACTGGCTGTTGTCACTTGAGTCTTTTTATACTGCTTTCTTTGCTGGCCTTGGTCTCATGGATATCCTCAGCAGGACAGAGACACATGGCTGGGAAACAGTGTGGCTATAGTGTAACTAAGGCTGCAGCCTGCTAACCAGTGGGCAGCGGTGCAAGTCTTTCTATGCAGCTTTATGATTTGATCTCAGTTGTGACCTGGAGGCAGACCGAGACTGGTTCTGTTTCCAGCTGCTGTTTTGACAGCTGAAAAGGAGTTACTGATGACAGCTGTTGTGTTGATATGTCTTTGTCCACTGTGAATCCAACGAATAGCTCACATGAATTAACATGTCATGTCACTGCAAGGGCAGCAAATTACCTTGCATCAGCTGCTTCGTTGTTATTCTTAGCAGAGAAAATGAACTAAACCCCCTATCCAGGGGGCCATTTTCCTTAGCTGAGAAAGTGAGGTTAGGAATGTTTTGAGATATTAATAGGAACCATAGCATTTTTATCCATAAGCTGGCCGGTCACAAGGATATGTTTCTGTTATCTCTATGAATCTCTATTGCTATAGTTTCCAAAAGTGGAAGGTGATTTTTTTAAATGTTTATTTTACTTCAAGCATACCTTTCTGAAAAATAAAGTGCACTTCAGTCTCAGAGCTGAGTCTCAGAGTCTCCGAGCTCATTTGTCTCTTTGAAAGATGTTGATCTTATTCCTTTTTAAAAATTCTCTGTAAATTTCAGTCTCATTGTGACTGTGCAGCACTAATTTCTATAAGGTATGAACCACCTTTCTTGTTGTTCTTTCTTTTTAATTCAGCAACTTTACATTTCAAATTATCCTAGCTTCTGTGCATTTTCTTCATGAAAAATCTCTTCACGAAACAAAGTATTTTCTCAGCCGTTCTCTGGACTGCTTTGTACTACTCAGCTGGATTTATACTAGTGACTTATGGCTGCCTACATCGAAAGAAGTTTAATATGCATGTTTCTGATAACTGAGATGAACCTTGTAAGTAACTTTTCTGTTTCCAACCGTGCAACTCTGTACAGGCTGAAGCTTTACAGCTTATCAACAGCGGTCAGTACGACGAGCGTGAGGACTTTGCGGTTGTCATGCAGCCATTTTTCCGCAACGCTTTGTTGCCTCTGGATAGCGTAAGTCCTCTTTTTCTTTCCCTTTACACAAAGACCAGAGTACCCTGAATTCTTCAAGGCAGTCATTAAGATCCATGTCAGAAGGACTGTGTTTTCTTCCCCTTGCACAGTCTAGCAGCACAGCATGTTGCAATAAGAGTGACAGAGGAGAAGACAGGAAAGACTGTGCTGTCTGTGAATCAAAATGGATTTAGGAATCATTTGTAGTGTGTACATGTTAAACCTAAACACCTTCTGGTTTAATCTAAACTACTTGTTTGCTGCCCTCTTGCTTCCCCTGTTGTGGGCTCTGTTGGTATTCACCCCAATTTTCTTCTGATCTAGGTGTTGGAGTATGTTTAAGTTTCCTTCACATGTAGACCAGTGCTTGCATGCCTGCTTCATCACAGCCTGAAAACAGGAAGCAGACTTTTATCCAGCTTAGCATTGTGTATGCTGTACATTTATTCAGGGTGAATTCTAATCAAAACCTTGCAGTTTTGTGCATTACTGATTATTTTGCCATATCACTTCCATTCTATTCTGTCAGCTTTCAAGTCCAAGGAACGGTTGCCATATTGAGGAGGAAATTTTTTCCCTATAAAAGACATTTGTCACAGCTATGTAAAGGCACAATTATTAATCCTGCGTGAAAAGCAGCAAAATTTCAACCCCTGAAAGGTTGTGACTCTGAGTTGTGAAAGTTTTATAAGCAAGAATAAGCAGTTTTCTCTCAGTTCTTTGCAAGATGGAGTGTGGCAGAGTTCACAGAAGAGATGTGGTTGTTGGTTTAAAGACAACCTTAGGTTTGTTATGGGAATTGCTGTGTGAGGTTGAGCAGGCTGCATTACACAAAAGGTCCCAGGATGCACTATGCAGTCCACAGTTAGGAGTATCTGAGTTTATTTGTGATGTCAAACTATAAGTGTATGTATAGCCTTTAGAAAGATGCCAGAATTGTGAGGTGGGTATGACAAATGCACTATTAGATAAAATATTTCAGATCTCAAAGGTTGAAACATGCTGAGAAATAAATTTTTGCTTCTATCACAGAATGGCAAGCCAGACCTGAGTTTCTTTGCTGTAGACTGCTTTCATTTCAGTGAAAGAGGATATGCTGAGATGGCTGTGGCTCTCTGGAATAACATGGTAAGAGGTTATGACTCAGACCTCTCTGTGTTTTGGTAGCAGTCTCTAGGAAAAATCATGAGCAAGTGTCTGAAACAAAACAACAAGCAATAAATAAAATTGATATCCTGACAAGAGAGGGGGAAGTTGCTCAACTCTTGAGGTCCTTCTTCGTCTGCATTGCTTAGGGACACAATCCGATGTGATCCTGTTGCGTAAAACAGTGCAAGAGTTTTGCTCATTCAAAATGCAAGTTCTAATACAATGGAAATTTCCCTTCTCTTTTGGTCAATAACTTGGTCAATAAAGAAGAAAAAGCCCGGCCTAGTTAAACATTCAGTCATGTAGATTTCCTGAAAATGTCCATTGAACGAGCTTGCCTTCTTCAGTGAATTCTGTTAGATTTACAAGGCAAAAATGCATGTGATCAATTTTTTGCTGCCAGTTAATATTGTGGACATCTCGTACCACCCACTCTAGCAACTCTAACAGAGTCACTACAGAACTGGGGGCTGAAATCATACCTATGATGCCTCTGCTTGCAGTCACATTCCTTCTGTACTTTTAGGGGGAATGAGAGCTTTTGAATAGTGCTGGAAGTCTGTATAAGAGACACATGCTGGACTTGATAACTGCAAGGTCACAGTTGCTTTCAGAACTGTTGTGTTCCCCGTGGTGGAAGGAAGCCTATGGCATTTTCATGCCACAGCAACGTTTCCCACTCTTGTCTCATAGACACCAGTGCCCATACACATTGTGACAGCAGAAATCCTGTATCCTGGTTTGTAGAATAAATAGGCATAAATGCAGGGGAATTTCCTTTCAATGTAAATAAAATTTCCAGCAAGGGTAAGAACCTCAGGATTCTCCAGAATGAACTCGAGCAAGGCAGAAATCTGTGCAGTTGCTCAGTATAGCACATGAGCTGTAGGTCGAGTGTTGCAGAAAGCAGAAGATGTACAATGCAAGCACATGCTCTGGGTAACTGATTTGTGCATGCATGTCAAATTTGCCTGTTTGCAACAGGCTTTGTTGCTGGGACTCCAGATGACAGCAATCTGGTTGGGTTCATTGTACAGTAGTTCAAACAGGGCTGACGGTGGCCCAGAAACCCGAGGCAAATGTAGAAAACATTCAAATGGAGCATGGCTGAGGTTCCAAGAAGAAAAGGAGGCAATACCTGGTAGCCTCAAATTTGTGTTCTGCTGCCATGTGGTGTTCATATTGGCATTACTCCTTCCTGAATCACCATCAGTCCTTTTTCTATACCACCAGAGTTTTATTCTGTCCAGACTGTCACTCATTTCCTACACGAGAAGGATATTGACACAAAGCTTCCTCCGCAGGTGGCAGAGATCTTAATGCTGCGATGCCCAACCGTCCCCTTCCACAGGGAGTTGCTGGTCTATGCCAGCTGGAGATTTTACTGTTTACTGTTTAAATCTAGTTCTTGTAACACATCTCTGGTTTTTACTTTCAGTCCATGTATGGCGAGGCCGTGCAAGCTGACTGTAAGACTATATGGTTTTCCCATGCCCTGAAAAGCTCAGCAGGCTGTAGGCTTGCAGCCAAATGACATGGATTCTTGTCAGTACACGTAAAGGGCCAGACTGTGCCTGCCTGGCCACTGCATGAGTATGCAGGGATGGGAATGGCTTAAGGAGCCTTTTCCTCACCGTGATGTTCTTTGCCCTTTATTTACCTTCATGCAAAGAAAAGCATGCTCCTGCTCTCTGAAGTCAGAGGATTTTGTGGTCCTAAGTGTGCCCCACTAGTCCCAAATTCACCTCAGCAGTACCCTGGCCCAGAAGAAGAACACACAGACAGTGTGTTGAGCTTGTGTCCTGCCTCCATGTTTGCCACATACTCTGGAGAAGTTGTGTGTTTCTTCCAGAAGTTGCCCTGCATGCTCATGGACATGCAGATGCTGTCATCTGAGGAACAGATCACACAGAGATGAAGCTACAGAGTTGGCTACAGAATTCTGCACCTTGGCATCCCTTGTCTGGGCTCTGTGCCAGGCTCCTTACCGAGCGCCCTGGCATAGGGAGTGTTACAATTATCTACAAATAACAAGTCATATTGCAGCCACACTTCTTGCAAATAACCACATCAGAATTTGAGCTATTCCTTTTAAGATGCAATAAAACTACCAATTCAGTCTTTACAACATTAGCTGGCAGGCAGGCAGGCACCATGATCAGGACTCTTATGAGTCCAGCAACACCCCAGAACAGTCAGCAAAACTAGGCATTCTGTTTTGTTTTCCATCATCTTTCCACTTGTTAGCTTTCTTCTCTTCCCTAGGCACATTTTGCCATGCTTCATCTTTCTCTTTTAATTTTTCAGTCTCTGCTTTGTTGGTTTGCTTTGTTTTTAATGGAACTAAAGAAACTATTCCCAGTGTTTGCATATGGCAATCTTAGGAGCCGGATCTGTTTTCTCTATGTTGTGTTGGGCTTGATGTGGCATTGTTTCTCTCCAACATGCAGCTGACACTTTAATCACTTGAGGACAATAAACGCATACATAGACAATAGCAGAAACACCTGCTCTTCTCTGCATGTGTTCCCAGAAGCGTTGGATGACAACTCTGTGATTCTCTGTGGGCTAGTCCTAAAGCCATTATTTCAGGCATGTCCACACACAGTTGTAAACACTTCAGATGACATGACTGAGCAAGCCCCTGCTCGTTAGCCTAACTATGGTAACTAATGGGATGTGCCCTCCCAGCCAACCACAAATGCGGTGTCATTAACCTGCGTGTATATTGAGTTTGAAATGGACTCAGGGTGAGCTCATGGTCAGCTACCACAACTTAGCTGACAACTGACAGTATAAAAAGCTGCATTTAACTCACTTCTTGCAATCTTGTGAACTTAGCCTCAGCTAAACTTCCCAGGGAATTTCTTGTCTGAGTGAAGACTGCAAAGGTTGGCACTGTCTCATCCTGTCGCTGTAATTGTGCATAATTTCTGAAGTCAATTCCATCACTGTGACACCTAAGCATCTTTCTTTCAGTACTGTGCTAAGTAACATGACTAACATCTGTCATGTGAGTTCTTTCTCTTTGTGGTTTATGCTCTCATTTGAGATGTGTATATGGGATAACTGGATATATAGTGAACCACTTTGTTTTAGCAGAATATTCAAAGTATGTGGTTTCAGTGTTATTTTCTCCTCCACTCAGTGCAAAAGAAAGAAAGGCTTCTCCTGTTCCTTGTTTCCTGACAGTTTTTCTGCAGATAGTACATCAGATTCTCAGTGTCTTCAGTTCAGGAGTGTTAAAACATTTGAAAACTTTCCTGTGATGCCTCTTCAACCACGTTTCTTCATTATTGTAATCACCAAAAGATTGAACAAAAGGGTGTAATTACCTAAGTCAGGAGATTCTGAGGAGGAAAAAAACCCCACCCTATCATTATGTTCACTGTACTTTTATCTTCGTCAGCTGGAGCCGGTTGGAGAAAAGCAGACTTACAGCAACTTTACCCATGACAGATCAAAACTCAAGTGTCCAAACCCAGTAAGTAAGGGCCAAGACGTCCATACTCTTCATTAACTTCTTTTATTTTTCTTCTTACTGGCAAAATTCTTTAAAGGAGTATCTTTGTGAAGGCTTTAAATACCTAAAATATACTCTTGTTTTTTTCACACAGGAAGATCTACTGAAATTGTAATGGAAAAAAAAAAATCTATTCACTGCAGTAGAAAACTTCTCATTTAAGCCAATTTTAATGTGTCTATGTATTTCCATTTGATTGTCTGTAGCAAACAAATTTGAAAGTGATGCCATCACTCTCTGAGGTGCCTTCTTTTGGGGTTTTTTTTTGTTTTGTTTGCTTGTTTTAGGAACTTTGAGGCAATGGGGCAGCAAAGAGTTTGAGCTAAAGTAGACAGAAGGCAGAAACAGTTGATAGTCTATCTAAAGATTGACAGCTTTTCTCTGGGGAGGGATGATTGACTGAATGTTGCCTTCTGAGTGATTTGTGGTCCTAAAATCTTTGCCCTCCCTTTGTAGGAGAAGCCATTTCTTTCCACAATGAGAAACAGTGGATTCAGAAATTCAGTTCTCAACTTGGAGAAAACTGAACCTTCAGTCCCTTATTGGGCTGTCATTGTGGCTGCAGTAGCTGGAGTCCTGGTGGGTTCTTTACTCGTCTGGTTTGTGTCAGGAAGAAGAGTCAAGAGGCACCCACATAACACAGAAAACAACACTAAAGAGACATCTCTGTAAAGCAAATGGAATAAGCACCTTTCTCTGGTGAAGTTGCTCTCTGTTGTGATGCAGAGAGCAGCAGAAGGAAAAAAAACTGCTGGATATAAATGAAGCTTCTTGGTCAGCCAGGGACTTTTGGAACAAACAATCTCAATCAGAAATTTAATATAGCTTAACTTCTGCAGATTAGTCAAGTGGAGGATGAAATTCAAAATGTTAAAGCTTTTCATTCTAGGACACAATTCTCCATTTCATTAATATTTTTCAGGATGTCAGTTGCTTGCATGAAGTGAGGAAAGTTGTTCATTCATCTTGGTACCTTAGTTGCACATCTGCCCTTTTCTCTTTAAAACTGTGTATGAAATGTTAGACACATGTCCGTGATTGTGAGCTGGTGTTCCCCAATAGCAAGGTGAGATAAAGAAAAGCTGCAGGTTCAAGTTGGATTCCAGGCAGATTATTAAGACAAAGATGCTCTGGTCATTCTCTGCAGGAAAGTATAATGTCATGAAAAGATCTTTAAGCCAACTTCCGAGCAGCCTGAACTGTCAGCCATTTGACATCCCTGGGGCAGCGATGGGCAGCACAGCTAAGATGACTCGGGCTTCTCCGCTGCCTTCAACTTCAGGGTCCAGCTGTCTGGGAGTAGATGTTGAGCTGGGCCATGTGCATCACTTCTTCTCCAGGGCTAAACATCCCAGGGCAGTCCTGTATCCCCCTGCCCACTGCTGTGCAGCAGCTGGTTCCAGAACAACTCTGTGAAGAAGTAATTTCTTCACTAGCATGCAATAGGGGGTCTAAAGAAAAATGAGGTACCTGACCGGCAACCTAGCCTGACGGAGCCTTTCTCACAGGACCTGTGGCATGTTCAGATCTCTCAAACTGAAGTCTCCAGTGCTGTTCTTTAAGGAAGGATTTGCAAATGTTTATTTCAAAATCCTAATTAGGATTCAAGGATATTATTCCTGGAAATTCAGCGTTCCTTGTTTTATACTTGTGGATCAATTCATATAACCTGCTACTACAGAAGATAATTCCCAGCTTGTTTGTGGTCTTGTTTTCCAATATATTTCTTATTTACTATGTCAAACACTGAAGATTTTTTATTGTATTGAATCTGAAGTGTGGTTTGCACTGATGTAACTTTTTTGTGTGTGATGTACTTCAGAAATGCAAATGCACAGAAAATTAAAATGCTTCAGGGAATAAAGTGTTTTGTGGTTCCTAAACCTACTCATTCACACAGATGGTATTCAGGCTTCTCCTTTTTCCATTTCACTCTGCCATTGTCCTTGGTAAGAAAAAAAGAGGTGGGTAAAATGCAAATTGTATAGTCAGGTTTCAGAGGCTGTAGCTGCACTTACCTCACCCTTGATCTGCACTCAAAGGCTGAGTTACTCTTAGTAAGACTTTTATTTGCCTAAATCTTAACCACGGATGTGTCTGGGAGCTCTGCATGCAGCCCCAAGTGGGGATATATTTGGAATGCAAAACAGAAGCATCTGTACCTTGTTCCAATGCAGCATCTCTGCTGTCTTTCTGCCCCTGTCTTCACGGTGGGTCATTAACTATCTACCTGGTATCCCAACTGCTGGCATTTATTAAGCTCAGTAAATAGAAGCAAGCATAGCCTCATACCTGCAATGTAGGAGACAAATTTTATTGTATTCCAGTCCATGTCATAACACCTTTACCTCACATATTGTAACATATTAGCCTCACAAGTGAGGAACCTGAGCAAATATCCCAGTGGATCATGAAGGCTCACAATATCCTCTCATTCTGAAACGTTGTTCTTGAGAGTGCTCTTTCCACCTAAGAGCTTGGATTAGCCACTACTCATACAGGTCTTGGCTTGGGAAGGAATAAGAGGATACAGTTCCCTGCAGAAACTTTCATGAGTATTTGGTCTTGCAAAGGAAACTCGAAACAGTAGTTCAGTGCTGATTTATCTTTGTATATCATGTGTGCATGCAGGAAATGGGGTGGGGGTCCTAAAGCATAGGTTAGAGCTACAAAATACTGCAGTTTCTCACATCAAGTTTGTCCTACATAGAGATGGGGAAAAGTGCATCTTGGGTTTCATGGTAGTGCCCTGTGTTAGAACAACCAGACATCCCCTTTCCTCACTTAGCTAAATTTTGTTCTGAGCCAGCTGGGACACGAGGGTGAAGATGGCTTTTAGCTTTTCCACCATTGTCAAGGACTCTAGAGGGGAAATAATTCTTGTGCTGGAGCCCAGGTGACTCTACTTGGGACTGCAGATAGTTCCCTGTGGCATTCAACTCCCTAAGGGAATGCTGCCCTTACTGATGCTTTTGGGAAGTGAGAAACGGGCAAGCTTAACTCTGTGCTGCTTCTGCACCAGGACACTTTTCACCTACTTTCTGTAGCTGCGGGGTAACTCTAATGCGCTACTATAGCAGGAACACATAGCAGCTGGAGCAGCAACTGGTGGGCTTCTGATTTAGTCCATGGAAACATCTTCTGGCATCTTTCTTGTGTAGACTGAAATATGTGATGAACTGTGCTGACATTTAAAAAAGAAAAAAACAGGAAGAGGCATGCCATTTACTGCTCCTCCACAAGCAAAATTACTCCCCTGAAGGTCTTGCTGCTATGGTAAGAGTTCTCCTTAACAACTCTTCCTCTTGTTAAGTGAAAGTAACATTAAGCTGGAGTGAATGACAATTGATTAGGTATGGATCTTAGCTTGGCTGCATTCAGTGTTACATAAAATCAGAAAGCTATCTGTGCATCCTGTCAGCTGTACATTTCCCCTTTTGTCTGTGCCCTTAGTTTTAAATGCCCTTATGGCATTTTCCCTCAGTGGAACGCTGAGCAGACTGAATTGACTACTGATGTGCAAGAGAGTCTTAGGAAGAACCTCAAGCCCATGTGGAAGAGATGCCGTCTTATCCCAGGATTTTGCTTTGGCCAGTGGTAGTCTCATCCACCATTAGAAACCATCTCTTCTGTAAAAAGTGATTTCCTAACATTCTGAGAAAACTGGCTTTATGAATTCTTCCTCTGGCAGGAGCTACAGCTCAGCCCACATGAGGTCCCAAGGGATTCTGTAGGTGCTGTCCCTGCTGCCCAGCAGAGGTTGTTGTGAATGGCACTGAGACGAAGCATTATGCTGTTGCCCAGTCTTGAGAAGTTGGAACTACTCGCTGCCTAGAGGCTGGAAGACGCTCCCTCATGTCTTTCCATTTCTGTGACCTGTGTCTCATAGCACAGCCATAACTAGATTGAATTATGTGGATTTTACGAAGAAAATGTCATTCACTGAACTGTCTGGGTATTCCCTAATTGCAGGCCTTCAGCAGGATTTGTATAAGGTACGGACACATGCTCATGTCCTCTGTCAGGACCCATGAATGTGTTTCAGTGTGTAATAAAATATATATTTCACATTTCACAACATTTCTGGTGGCGGTATCTTTAGACACTGCCAGAACTTCTTTACAAAGTATATTTCCTTTGTTCTGTTATTAGGTTGTGAGTATTACATTCCACATCTGAAGACAGTTAAGTGATGTGAGCACAAAACTGAAAATTTCCAATGCAGTGATTTCCCACAAGGAAAAGGGGGATTCCGTGGCAAATTAGCTGGGTACTCATGGCTTGCTCCTTTGTCTGGTATCTGCCCAGACACTGTAACTGTAACTCAAGAGGTTCTTGGCTCGGGGAGGATTAAGGAGCCTCTTTCCTCTCGTGCCCAGCTCACACGTTGTAGCTTTCCTTGGCTTGGAGAGGGCTAAGAGGCCTCTCTCCTCTCGTGTGCAATTCACAGACTGTAGCAGTGCAGCTCTTCTGGGATTTGGTTCTCTTGGGACTTTTTCCCTTTCTGCCTCTGGTGCAGGACTCTCAGAGTGTTGGTTGCCTTGATCCAGGTGAAAAGCCCAGGTGTGGTTTGCCTGCTAGGACAGGTTCTTCAGCTGCAACTCTGGCAGCATTCAGCTCTTGCTGCTTTTGGGGTGAGAACAAGACCCAGGTGTAGTTTCCCTGCTAGGGCAGGCTGTTCAGCTGCAAATCCGGCAGCATTTGGTTCTTGTTGCTTGATGAGAACAAGGTAAATTGATTACCTTTTTGGCTGGTTTAAATACTGTCCAAAGACAATTAATGTCCACTGGTAACAGAGGAACCTGATAGCTGAACCTAGAAAATGGGGCATATCCAAACATGGCCAGGGGCACACACGGTTCACAGATGTGTTACGAAGTTAATTCCACATGCTACATGTTTACCTGGATCATATGGACCCCAGGATATATCCAGGTTTGCACATTCACAGGTGCTTAGCCTATTGTCTGGGTTAGGGCATGCTTTGGGGCAAAATTTTCCCTTCAGGATACAGTGGTAGGATGCTTGTAGTTTCCAGGCCTTCCTTACAAGGATTTAATAGCCGCTTTTGAGTAGAGGTAATGAAGGGACATGGTTCAGAGAAAGGCAATCAGGAATTCCTGCCATTGATCCATGGATGGACCCTGGAGTGATTTATTTCAGCTGGAGAAACCATCTGCCTCCAAACATCTCAGAGTGCTTTCTCTTTGGTGTAACATTATTACGGCTGTGAAGAAGGAAAGTGACCTGATACCCTTAATATGGAATCTGGATCATGACCATCAAGGATTTTTAAAAATTACTCTTAGTGTGAAAAAACAGAAGTGAAGGAAAGCCCTTTAGCTACCATTTGCCATGCTTAAGTGTCTGGAAGCACCACCTGAGGGCCCCAACGTGCTTGGATTGGAGATAATCCTCAGAGGAAAACAGCATCCAGGCCTGCTCAATAGTGATTCAACATAACAACAGCAGGGGAGCTGGGCTTGGGCATTTCAGAAAAAAATGTTGTGTAAAGGCTTCACAGTGGGTAGAGGAGGCAGGAAGTAGTTTCTGTGCTCAAGCACCGACTCAGTTTTGCAGTCAGTACCTTCTGTTAAAGGCACTGGAACTGGCCAGTTCAGCAGCTCTTCACCCACCAGAGCTCTCCCTACACTTACCAGGTTGCTGACAGGTATCCTCTGTATCAGCTTTCAGGTCAAAGTAAAACACAGGAATCAGGAATAGGTGGGGAGGACACAGTTGGAGTAGATTGGCCAACCGAAATCAAGGGTGCAGCACAGGAGAGTTTCTAAGACTTGCTGTCTGCTTAGCTTTCTCAGTAGCCTGCTTTTATTACTTCAGTGCAGATGCTGGGACCCTCAGAAAGCTCACTTGCCTGCAACATGGTCTCTATAGCTGGGGGTACAGCCTTAACATCCCATAGCAAAACCAAGTGATTTTATGAATCATGACATCCCTGAGTATTCCTTCCAGACTCTCTGGGGACCTGAGGTGCTGATACACCTAAAGTGTGAATTCCAGACAGCCTCAGGTGGAGGACAGGAAGTGAGGTGCTCACCACAGGCAAGATAACACCTCAGGAAAGGTGAAAAAACAGAACTTCAGGTATCTCAATGCTTTTTAAATCCAAAACCAGAGTGGACCATGTATTCTGAAGAAATTACATGGGACTTTGTTGACCATACTTAACAGGATTAGACATCTGTGTTCCATCACTGTCATCTACAGAAGCTTTTTTGGGCATCTAGGCTGAAAATGACACAGATGCCTCTCAGCGTTTGGCATAACATTTATCACTTTTTGTGGCATGAACTGACCTTTTCCTGCTGCACTAGTCAAACAACTTCTTCACCCTTTCCCCTCCCTCAGACATCCTTTTGGTACTGCAGCCAGAAATCTCTGGTGCAAGGTAAGCAAAGAAGCCTGGCAATTAGGACATTCCCCTGGCTGTTACTTGTTCAGTAACGAAATGCTCAATGTCTTTGTTGAAGCATTTCACCAGTATTTATGAGGCTAATTTGTGTGTCCTACCATTCCTGTGAGGTAGTCATGTTATCCCCATCTAAAGATGACGAAGTTTATGTGCAGAGAGACGAAGTGATGTGCTCCAAGCTATGTGATGAGTCAGTGACTGAGCAGGAAATTAAACCCAGAAGTCCTGGCTCCACAGACACTGCCTGGTTGTGTAACCACTACACAACTTAGCACTCCATTGCTAATATAGCTAGACTGGTAACTGTGCCAATTTTATGCCTGTTTTTTGCCTTAGCTTGAAGGCAAATACAGCAAAACACTGGCAGTCTGTGCGAGTGGGGAGAGAGTGATGGGGAGCAGCAAGCTCTGCAGTGTGAAGGTCACTGAGGATCAAGTCTGCCCTGATGGTCTGTATCCACACAGGGGCACTGAGCCTTCAGCAGTGCTTTGGCAGCGGCCCAGGCTGTGATTATCACAGGGTGGGGAATGGAGAGGAGAGAAATTCACTACTCTCCCATCATGCTCCCACTGGCATTGCCCACACCCAGTAATTATCTTGCCAGGTTCCACCTCCAGCTTGTAAGATGCAAGGCTGCAGGTTGCACTCTCTCCTCGTCTAGCTCTGAAAGGCTCCTTGCACACCGCTTAGACTAGAAGTCAGGGCTTGGGAGAGTCTGATCTCAGATTTGTTTACATGGTGAAAGTATGTCCTTTACAATACTGGAAAAAAATCCTGCAGAGAAGAGATTATGTTGCTCAAATTGTAATTTTTTTTTCTTGCACCATTGGTCTGTTTGCTTTTAAATTTGTTTCTTGGTGGAAGAGAAATGATTGGAGAAAGTAGACCTAAAGTGAAATTCTTTGTTTCAGGATGTGATTTCAAGAACTATTTAGCTATTTCAAAGACTATTTAGTTTTAGAATATTCAGAAGGGCAGGATGTCTACCCTTTGATTTATTTTTTAAAATATAGTTGAAAAATATTACTAATTTGGAACCCTTAATATTTTTTTAAATTATTTTTCAAGTGGGAACTAGCTCAAAACCATGAGCATGTCTGGGAAGAAAGAAAAATTTGTTTCTTGTGAATGGTTCCAGCATGTTCAAAGCTACTTCAGTGCTTGAGGGGCAGCTTTCTTGCAGAGCTAACTCCTGTATTGGTCAACATGAGCTGTTTGTACCAAACAACTATGAGAGTGACTACAGAACAAAACCAAAACGTTATACAGAGTTGTCATCCACACTGCTCAACAGTACCAATGTGTACCTCTAAAACCAAATTATCAGTAGCTATCTTCTGTAATAAACCCTGCAATATAATTACTGTAGCAGTTGTAGCATGTGTGTGACCATACTGATGGGGTAAGCTTTTCCTACTGACTCTAACACCCAGAACTTAGAGGGGAAAAAAGAAAAAAAAAATGGAGGTGGGGGGAAAGGTGTTTTTGCACACAAGGCTGCCTCCCAGCAGCCAGCATCTTCACTGGGATGCTCATAGCTCACACCTTCAATAAATTGTTCTGCTTGACCTAACTAGCAGTGCTATCGTTGCGAGAGGATGAGGGGTTATGGAAAGGGGAAAAGTGTGGCACTCCTTGTGCTAATCTATCCCAGGAAAGGGAGATCTGCTATAGCAGGAAGCCTAGTAGTGGCCCTGCTTATCCTCTAACCTGCAAACAATACTATGGAGCTGGAGAACTTGGGTGTCTTCCCATCAGACCATTTTTAGCAGAAACCTGTAACTTGCTCATGCAGCAATTTTGGGTTTTGAGCTATTGTGCTTTTACATGAGAGCAGTTGATGGGAAACAGGGTTGCCTCTGCAAATTATCGAATCCCAAGATGATAATATTTAACCTTGTGCTCTCCTTTGGTCCTCCTTGGAACTGCCCCAGCTATTTGCTATGTCATTCTAGTTATACATTAGTTTGGCTGCAAACACCAGCTACCCTCCATTTCTTTTCTCTCATTGAACTGGGCAAGAGTTAGATGCTTCAGAGCCTGTTCCTTGTGTGAAACTGAAGGAATTCAGAAATGTATTAGAAAGGCTTTAGCTTCTCCTTTTCTCTCTTTTTATTTTCCCCACTGGAGCCCATCCAGATGGAGCACAAACAAGGAGAGGATAAATGCAGAGTGCTCTGCCACCCTGAAAGCATGTGCTGACATCACCTTTCATGAACTGGTGGTTCAGTCATCACATGGGGAATGTTTCTCTCTCTCTCTGCAGTCTTCCTTTGAATTTCTAAGGACACTGACATTAGCATTTATGGCAAGGAAGATTTATTTTCTTTGCTAGTTAAAAGAGTAGTAAATTTGGAATGCTTTTACAAGCTGCTAGGCAGAAAGCCCTGGAGATCAGAAAACCTGTAGGCTCAGACTAGGTACATGAAGGGCAGCAAAAGGGCAAGCTTCTTCCTACATGTGTGTCTGCTTGCATTGAGAGCTAAGCTGAAAAGCAAGGGGCTAGTCCAGTCAGCATACCCAGAGAGGTTATTAGCTTCCCTAAGCCAAATCGTGCAAAATACCCCAGGAGGGGAAAGAAGTACAGAGTACTAGACATGAAGGAGAGGTGGATTAGACACTTCAAAGGACTTTTTTAGGCACGTAAGCAACATTGGTTTAGAATTAAGCACTAAAAATTAGCAGACTCATTTTCTGTTTCTGTGCCAGAGCTTGAACAAGCGTCTTGCTCTCTTTCTCTTCTCCAGTCTTCCTGGCTGGACAACAGGTAATTGGACTTTGACCCCTTCTCACAAGAACCAGGAGTGATGAAATCACTGAAGCATGTAAGAGTATTTTAAGCTCTGAGAAGAATAGTTTGGTGCAAGTGCCTTGCATTTGTTGCCACTTAACTTTCTGCTGGGATTCAGCCTAGGCCACTTGTCTGGATCTACTACTGTCTAGCTGCATTTTCTGTATTTCCTTTATATCCTTCACGCATGAGGGAGCATGCTTGAAGCAAGAGCAGGATGCAACCATCATTTCTTGGCTGTTTGCCATATGTGCCCAGAGGTGAAATTCTCCCCCGTCACAGCGGCCAACATAACTCACTAATTTGAGCAGACCTCAGTGAAGCAATTTAACTAAGGATTTTGGTCTTTATGGTGCAGAGAGATTAGCTCACTCTGTACATTCAGGGATGTGCTAGGGGCGGGGGAGGGGGAAAGATGACAGATGCTAATGAAGCTAGCAGGCAATTGTCAATATAGATGCAGTCAGCTGGTTCCATCAGCTGCTTTCATTAGACTGCCTGCTTCACAATAAAGTGGTTTCCTAATTATAGCCTTCACTTCACCCTCTGTACTGTACAGTCCCACGTCATCGGGTACTGCTGGTTCCTTTATGCTTGCTGGAGCACCCTGCAGCATGGACCTGTCCCAGCGTTAAGGCCTCACTCGCCTGTGTAATGAAAGGAAGCTTAGAGATGGATTCGTGGTAGCTACGTCCTTACTTCCTAACTCTTGCATGTTGTGGCTGTTGCTTCTTACAGTACCTTAGATGGCTAAAGGCTTGCTGGTATTTAAAACACACATATGTACACACACATATA
Organism: Indicator indicator; assembly: GCF_027791375.1. NCBI lineage: Eukaryota > Metazoa > Chordata > Aves > Piciformes > Indicatoridae > Indicator > Indicator indicator. The sequence continues at coordinate 45,290,268 of NC_072011.1, forward strand.
TACATGTGTATGCATATCCCAGCCAGTGATGCATTTCCAGATATCTGAAACCTTCTGTAGAGGTGTCTAAGAAACACAAAGAGATAAGGAGCAAAGTGTAAAGATTGTCATTAAAGATTTAGCTAGGATCCACTTTTAATCTTTCTCCTACCTCCATCTCTCACAAAAAAACTCCAACCAAGCCAAACAACAGAAAACAACCAACACAAAACAACCCAAAACCCACCACATGAAAACTACAGCTATTCCTTCCTACTATCCACACAGCCACCATATTTTACTCTTATCTTTTAAAAACAGATACTCCCTCTTAGTCACCTCTCTCTCAAGAAACCCAAATTTTCTCCAGATGAGCAGCTATCAGCTCAAGTCAGACCATCACATATCATGAGCTGTCTGATGGAAAGCCTAAGAGTTTGATGGGGTTTAATAATTAGTTTGATGTGCCTTTTTTTTTTTTTTTTCTAGTTTGGAGTGGTTGTTTAATGTATTTTAAAACTTTCAAGGCTGGAAACATTTTTTACTTTCAAACAAGAATAGCAATTTCCATGTAATTACAGAGTTGCAGAAGCAAGGGCTGTAGAAGCTAGCACTGAATATTGAGAAATTCAAGATATAATCATCACTTCAGTTCACAATTTTACTTGCTAATACTGGAACCCTGGTTTTGTTCTCCTGGTCTCTCTCAACCTGCTGTTTTCTCAGCCATTTTAAAATACAAAGTTGCTCAAAATGACCGCTGCGGCCCTGGTCTAATATTTGGGTAATGCTCACTGCTCACTAGAGGAGATCTGATGGGATAGCTCTTCCTGCACTTCTTCTATTGCAGGCTCAAATGGTATTTACCAGCCTTCTGCTGGTCTCTCATATTAACCCCTCCAGTATGACAAAAACTTCATTTCATGGCCTCATTCTTTTGTCATTATAAATATGTTATAAATATACTCTTCCTGATATAATGTGATATCATTTTCCAGCACACTCTTGTTGGATATTGCTATACTCATTAGAACTGGATGAGAAAACAATAACCAATTACAGTTAATGCATGCCAGTAAAAAAACCCAACAGTTCCACAGAAATTCATATTTTGCCAATTTTGGGGGACTTCTTGGAATAAAGCATTTTCTTTTTCCATATGAAGTGTTTGTTTTCATAACAACACCAACACTTTATAGGCAGTTTAAGAAGAAAAAAAAAAGGAAATTAAACATTCCTTCTGCATTATGATCAATCCTAAACAATTCTTTTCCAGGGTTTTGCAAAGTTCAGATTTTAGTCTAGTGTGAAAAAGACGACCTACTTCAAACTCACCGTTCACACAGTAGAGGTCTTATCCATTAGTTAGCCCTGTTGGGGGCAAATATTCCAAGAAACTGTTACTATTTAGCTCAGAGCTGGTAGTGGCAGATGTACTGTTCTGATGATGGCAGAAGACCTGGTGTAATGGTGACGTTTGCAACGTTACAGTTCTCCCCCAATATTCAAGCTGTTTACATCAAAGGTTGCCAAAATGTGGGTTGCTAGTATCCAAAGCAGCTGCTACTGCTTGGCTGAGCTCTTGCCACTTCTGTGGGGTTTGCAGCACCCTGTGGTACCCAAGCCATAGTTCAGAGAGCTCAGGTGGTTTCTTCTTTGCTTTTTCTGCAGTACTGAGTAACCTCAGGAGCACTCAAGGACTCCATTGCAGTGAGCTGTTACGGTATCAACAGTTATTTGAAACGTTGTGCCCTGAGATACCTACCTCATAGTCCGTGGAAAGAGGCTTACCTTGTAGCTCTGTGACACACTATAATCACTGGCCTGGCAGGTGACAACCATGCTGCCTTCTGGAGTCACCTGGATCTAAATAGTCATCACTAGAAAGCAGTGGCAAAGTGACTGACAGCACTTCTGACCCTTACTGAGTCCTGCTGGGTAGCTGCTCCTCCAGGATGATCTTACGCAATTATTCTAAGTCTATGGTGCCCACTTCATTGGCTTTTGTAAGCTGACAACATTTATTTGCAAGAGCTATAGCAGCTATTCAACTGGAGCTGCAGACTAGCTGATGACTCACCCAGCTGAAGCTGGATTCAGATCTCTCCTAACCCCTTCCCAGAAACGAATGCCTTAAACCTTTGCATCCACACTGCTGTCTCCCTCATTTGTGTTTTATGCCTTAGGAGATAATTTTTTGTTCCCTTTTCCTTTCTTTGACTCTTTTTCTGGATGAAAAGACATGAGAGTAGAACCAAACAGAAGTCATTTATGGCTGTACATGCAGCTGTCTGCATACCCTCTGCACCTGTTTGCCCTCCCTAATTTTGGCCCTACAAAATCCCAGGAATTCTTCATCAAAGGATTTTTTCATCAGCTTTCTCCTAACAGCAGCCAATATGGCCATCTGTCCCTCCAGAGGAAGAAAAAAGCTGAGCACAATATTTGCCTTTGGACCGGGGCCTCTATGGCCAGAGACCTTTTTGAAGGTGTCCCAAATTTTTCCATTCATCTGGGGTACTGTATGCAGGTTGCTGCTCAGGTTCTGCTCTGCATCTTTCCTTATGACATAGTGACCTAGATACCTGTCCTTGCTGGTAGTGGGTCATATCCTAGTTTGTCTGGCCCTCCCTTTTCCAAGGGCAATAATAAAGGAGAGATTTCTAACTGCCAGATAGTCCCCGAGTTCGATGTGCTGCTTGTTTGTACCATCCTGAATAAGAACTGTCTAACCTAAAGGGTTTCCATCCAGGTATCTCTTAAACATTAATCTATCTAGAATCTTAACTAAATGGATTTGTTTGTAGAAGAAAGCTGCCTATGTCTGACTTTCTGCAGCACAGTTAACAACAAAAGGGTGGGGGTAGGAGCAGTGGTGCTAAGAAGTAGGACCAAATTACAGTAATGAAGAAAACACAAACTACATCATAGCTTACCCTGTTGCACAAGAGGTATAGAGATTGCTTGCAGAGGAGGTTTTGCATGCATAAGCAAATTGGCAGCCTGTGTAGTGCTTCTTACTCCTTTGCCCTTGGAGGTTAGTTATGTAGGGAATAAGCAGCAGCATTTCTGCAACAAGTCACACCAACTCATGCTTCATTTCTGCTTCTAGTACCGTTTCTCTAGTAAACTGAGAATGTAAAATGCTGCTTCTCTTGAGAATGGGTTGTGTTACTTTACTTTTCAAGCATCACTGATGAATTAGTAAATGCAAATAAAAGCATGAGCAGCCAGGGAAGCCCAAACATAGGTTACTCTGTGTAGTAAAATAACTAACTTTAAGCTAAAATCCTCAAAATCAAGATAACAATACATACATCCACTGACTACTGAGGTGCTGTGCCTCAGTATACCAGCACTGCTTGCTGCTATCCCTGTGTGCTAGGCTGTAGAACATCTGCTACAGCTACATAAATTACCTTCAGATGACCAAAAAGCAAGTATTTGCCCATGAAACTGCACCACTACAAACATTCTAATGTTGCTTAAAATGCCCCCACATCAGGAATGAAAAATGTTACACACAGTTCATTTAGCAAGGTCTGTAGTTCACATATGTTTTCTGTTTGGTGCTGCAGACTTTCTCCTGGCTAGAGGCAAGCAGAGAGAGCCCAGCTGTGCCCAATTATGGTCAGAGACACAGGGGGAGTTAGAGTTTTAAGAGTGGTGCAGGAGGTCAGTTGTTCTCTTTGCTTTGGAGATGGGGCTGTGCCTATGTGCTCTGTTTTTTTACCAGTTCTGCGGGCTGGGGGTTGATTCTAGCTTATTCTATGTTAGCTCTGCACTGACATCGTTCCAGTGAATCTTGATTTGATGAAGGAAAGGGTACCATGAGGTCTGCTCTTTGTAACACAACCAGTTGAGCTGAGCTTGCTTCCTGCTGCCTGTGCCCACTTCTGTGGGGTCGGAGGCTGAGCATCAACCAAGCCCTGCTGAGAATCAGAGACCTATTTGAATCCATGAGATTTAGGTGAGGACTACAATGATTTCATTGTTCTAAGCTGTTTTTAGGAGTCTGGAAGAACACTGGTCTTTAAACGAATCTCAATTTAATGCATTTAGGACCTGTGTGATTGATGGTGTCTATAAATACCATTTAAGCACACAATAGAGTATCTAACATAGGTTTTTTTCAGCAGACTCTGAGCCAAGCTCTCTGTCTTGCTCCTGCAGCAGCTTTCCCTGTCTGCATGGGCACCCTCTGGGTGGTATGTCCTTGGTACTAGGGACATGGAGTTGCTGGGGGCTCCCTCAATACCAGCACCTCCCATTTTGGTAAAGATGTTGTCCAAAGAACATACTGGGCAAACAAGGTACGCAGGGACATCAGAGGAATTTTGTGCTTGGGGGACAACCTCAGGGTCCTCATGCTGTGGGTCAGCATGAGGCACTGCCTGTTTTCCTCACAGGAAGAGGAGGATGTAATCCAGAAGGCAGCACAGGCAGATGGGCAAGTAGCTCCAGGCAAATAGCTATGGAAAGTATATAATGAGGGAGGGAGGGAGGGATGAAGACGTGAATTCTTCCCCCCATCCTTCATAGATATCTGTGGTGTTATTCGTAATATTAATGCTTTTCTTGGGAGGGATAAGCCTTTTAAAGAAATCTGATTACATGTTTCTATATTTAAGATGGGAGGGGTTTGGATATTAAAGTAGTAAAAAATAGTGGTTTACTGCACTAAAATTTTCAAGGTCTCAATATAATCAGCATTCCTTTATGGGTACACTTGTAAATCATAAATGCTCTCTGCAGAACAGCTCCTGTGACATTTTACCAATTAACCTTTGTGTGTTTTGATTTCACTTGGAAGTTCAGGCTGCTCCCTGGCTTGTTTAGCTGTTAACAAAACACTTGCTGTTTTAAATACACAGTGCTCCGTAGATGTGCTTTGGGTCCCTGAGCACATGCAATATTGATATCTTGTGGATCATAGGGAAAGCCTAACTTATTAGTAAAGTGATATGAAATAAACATCCTCAAAGAAAGCAAACAAAGTCAGCCCTTCCAAAGAATATTTTTCAGCCTGAACTGCCCTAGCAGACTCCCCAGAGTGTTAATTTAGTGAACTGGTGAGAAGAGGAGTTGTGTTATGATTGCATGGAGCCAATCTATGTATCTTCTGCCTGCCTTGCCATGCCTTACTGCATTGCAGTAAGCAATGGGGCTCAGCTGGGAAGCATGAGGACCTGTGCTATCCCCTGTCCTACCTTTCCTGGGGGCTGGGAGCAGAGCTGTGGACCAGATGGTAAGGATGGAATTGGCAGGGAATATTCCTGCTCAATGCTGGGCAATCATAGCTAGTAAGCATAACCTTTCTGCAAAGCATTGCAACCACAATGGCTGCTGCATGCTTGCTGCTGCATGCTTGCTGCTGCATCCTCGCTGCTGCATCCTCACTGCTGCATCCTCATTCCTCCTAGGTTCTTGTCTGAGATCTGCCTTTGGCTTATTTCTTCTTTCATCTTCACATTTAAGAGTATAATGTATAGTATTTTTCTTCCGAGTTCCTTCCGAGTTCCTTCCGAGTTCCGAGTTCCTTCCAAGTTCCTTCCTTCCTTCCCATAGGTAGTTCTTTAGCCAAGGGCTGAAAGCAGTTGTTGAGATTGAAAGTATTTGAAGCCTCTCAGGAGCAGAGTATTCTTAAATAGGTTGGCTATATATTTTGCAAGTCATGTGGCATTTATTATTTATAACTAATGCATATGCAACAGTTGAGAAATATGAAAGAGAATTTGCTCTGTATGTTCAGGGTCTTTAAGTTCACATGAGTCAGTGTCAGAGTCTGAAGCCTAAAAAAGGTCACTTTGCAACCTGTAAGTTGATTTAAACCCATCACCCCCTTGAAAAGAACTCCTGAAACGAGGTAGCTGTGCCAGCAGAGAGCTAGAAAATTGAGAAAGTTGCAAAGTCTGCCATCTCCTGCTCTTACTGCAGGTAGAGGAAGAAGAGCAGGTTTTCAAGAGGCTGAGCATATGTCTGATTCATCACAGTTTCAGTTAATAATTCTCACATTTATTTATTGCAGAATTGTCTCCAAATGACCAAATGTAAAATCTGGCATTGCCTTACAGATACATGAAGTAAAAGAACTAAAGGTGAGTAGTCCTGCCTCTGCAGAACCTGGTATTCCCTTTACTGACTCTTGCCTTTCTGTGTCACCACAGCTTATGTATTCTACCACTTAGCCACCAGCACCTGTAGTCTGCTGCTTCTCACTAGACCCACATCAAACAAAACATGCAACAGAGTAAGCACATTTCTGTAAATTTAGGTTTTCTTTTCTTCTAAACCTCCAGTACTCATGAGGAAAGGTGAGAACCTAGATGACTCCTGTCACGTGGACAGTGACAGAAATGTGTTGTCTCTCAGTACACAGCTGACTCCCCTGCCCTTCCCCATAAAAACCCCAAGTGTGTGCTTTCATAAAGAAGGTGCTTGAAAGCCCAGTCCCTGTCAAGACCACTTGCCCTGTGGAGGACATGGACCGATGATCCTTTGCAAACAGCTACATCAGGAAAGAAGCTTCTGCTCCTCTTGACTTGACCACTGGAGCACCTCTCAACCTGCTTGTGTCAGAACAAGCTGCATTTGTAAGGTAAGTTTCCCCTTGCTTCATTTTGTCTGAAGCAGGAGGAGTGTTTGCATGCAATGTTCAGCTGGAAGAGAAGCCCTTAGGTTGGCGTAGGGATGAACTGCAAGCCTCAGGGGCAAAGCTGGAGGCAGGTCAGTCCCCTTGGACCAGCTGAATCTGGGAGGAAACAACTAGTTCCTGCTCATTTGACATAACTTGCTCATCCCTCTGTGAATCTCCTCCTAGGTAACTTTCCCTCAAATGGAGTCTCCTTCCATGTTGCCTTACACATTTGAGAAGATCTGGGACAAAATCCACCTTGCCACCTCCCTCCTGACTTCCTACCCTTCCCTTAGATCACTTTCCAGGTTGCAAAGCTGGTGCCAGCTGTCAGCATTGGACTAATTTTTATTTCCTTTCACAATAGTATGCTTGGTTTCTTATTACCTATCATGAGCCTTTCTGCCACCATCTTCTCTTACTATCTTTGCATTTACTTTGTGTATCTATTGCAAGTAATTAGCTTTTAAAAGTAGAAATTGCAAATCTGGATTCCTCTGGAAACTAGGATTGCAGCCAATCATGCTCTCTATGTCCTCAGATACCTGTTGAACACACTGGTTGATTTAACATGTCTGGTGGAGAGCAAGTAGGCAGCTAGGTGGAACAGAGAGGAAACCTAAGTTATGTGCCAGAAAGAAAAGTAGCAAGTAAATTCACAACTCATTAGAGAGCAAACAGGTCATAAGGAAGATGCATTAATAAGCATCAGAAAAGTGCCCACCCCATTCCCCCTACCAAGGACAACCTTAAAAGTGTGTAGGCATGTGCAATCCTGCATGAAATCAACTAGCCTGCAAATGGCAGGCAATGGATCTAAATCCTGCCCCTGACTGCTTACACAGCAGAGGTGGTAAGTGCAGTCCTAAAATAAGTGTGAGGTTTTGCATGGTGCCCAGAAGAGAACAAAGGGGAGGATTTGACCACAGATCAATTCTATCTTTCTTTCTTTTTTTTTTTTTTAAGTCTACTTTTTCACTGTAAGGCAATTCCTAAAAATAAAAGCATAAAAAGACTTGGCAGCAGTTTGGCTTCCATGTTTCATGCAGTTGTGCTGTGTTACAGAGATAAACATCAATGCTTAGCTTACAGATTGTCTCAACACCTGGAAGGCTGTCATAGAGACAGGTTTAATAATTAATTGCTATTTCCGTGAGACAATGCATCATGGATCTCTTAAGGAGCATATTGCACACCAGGTAACAGGAGGAGTAGACAAAAGAGACAAAAGCATTAGAAAAGTTCAAAAGGCTGAGGTCAAATAATGCTGTTCCTCATGTCAGTGTGCAAATGGGGCTATACTCACCTGATCCTGTGAGGGCATTGCCTGTGGCTCAAAGTACTTGAGGTCACAATGCTTGTATTCCAAAGTTGCTTTTAAGTAAATGACTCTCATACAACTGGTACCAGAAAAGATGGGAGCAGATTAATTCCTTGATGTTACTATGTTGGGCTTGGGTCATGTCATACTGCATAGATAGGGATATGGAAAGGTTGTTGTATAATCGGAAAATGTGGTAACTGAACATGATGCTGAAAGGATAGACTTTCTAGATTTTTCTCATCTACATTTAGCACTATATTTTTCTATGGAAACTATAAACCTAATGAAATTAAATGGTATAATAAAGTGAGTAATAAGAAAAAATAGTATTCCACTGGGATCCTTAGTGACGACCCAAACAAAAGACATGGGCTATACCCTGGCAGCAGAGGAGCACTGTCATCTATGTCTGTCTGTGTCTCAGGCTCCTTCCTGTGACAGCTGCCATCATTTACCACCTTAATGGAGACCTGTGTGTTATGATGGGCTATAAAGAAGAAAGGTAATGTCTGCATGCATACTCATATTGGAGGTGAAAGAAGAGGTGCAGGTGAAGAAGAGAAGAGGAAGTGGAGGCCATTTCTGGGGTATTAAAAAAAACAAACAAAACAAACCAAACCAACCCACAAAAAAAACCCAACACAACCCACAGGTAGAAGTAGACTTGCATTGGGCTGGGCAAACGGTGTGTGTAAGCATTAGATGTGTGTATAGAAGGAAAGACTCCCAACACATCAGCTGCACTTTTCTCCAGCTAATGCTTATTTATTTCTCTTTAATCACTGAAAATGCATGAGGGATTTCAGCCAGAGGAACGTTAATGGTGCACAAACTTAATTCAAACTAGAGTGCAGGTACAAGAACTGCAAGCAAAGGTCATCTGGTAAAGTGGATGAATAGCAGCTGATGGCACAGAGAGCTGCACATTCTGGCAGCAGTGCTGTTTTGCAAATTCTAGTGCAGGACATAATCTTAGAAGCTTTTTTTGGACCAAATATGTATGCTTTCTGATGTGAATAGTCTGATCTTAATGGGATCAATGAAATGAGTAAAGTTACGAACATGCTTCGGATACTTACAAGGGCAAGACTAACTGCTGTGGTACTTGCTGTGTTGTGTGTTCAGGCTGCTGGCAATCCGAGTGAAGTCTTGGGCAAGACACAAAGCCTATTTTTCCCAAGTTTTTATTGCTGAAGAGGATCTTGATGTCAGTTAGTCAGACAGTGCTCTTTGGTGAACACATTGACTCAAATGGCTTTGAAAAAATGTTGTTCTTTGTGAATCGTAACTGGCTCTTGAGCTACTTTGATGAGCACTGTACACAAATTGAAATACTCAGCATGGATCTGGGTAGTAAAATACTTTTGCAGATGAGTCTGATACTCTTGGACACATTTTTCCAGAACTGTTTTGAAAGAAAGGAACTCCTGAGCTGGAAGAAGGGTTTAACGGAGGAACTTACTGGATTTCACTGGCTTCGAGGCCTGTGCAGTGATTTACTTTGTACTTCATTTGCCACTGATAAGAATGGGTCATTTCTGGAGTTTGACTTCCTCTGTGGAGTCTTCTAGGAGCTGGAGGTTCAGTGATTAATTTTATTGGGACCATAAATTATAAAGGAAGGACTGTCATCCTTCTACAACAATGCTTCTTCCTGAGATGACAGCATAATAAATTATAGGCATACAGCAAATTCCTAAGTGCAGTCAGTTGACTTGTGATGGGTGGATGGTATAAGAGCAGTGCTGGTGGTTACTGAGGTCATGTGGAAGATTTACCACTGTCTTAAGTCAGCATTGGGTGATCTACTTTTGATAAGATGGTTGAGCCTAAAATCTCGCACTGAAAAAAGTTTCTTTTGACAAGGTCAGCTACCCTGTGTTGTCAAAGATCTGTCCTGATGCATCATATTTTTAAAAGAAGGATTTGTCTTGCTGGATTGAGGCATTAGATTCTTCAGATTTTCATCTGGACTTGAAGAACAATCAGTGTCTGAGGCTTCAAAGCAAACAAGGAAGTTTTTTCATTTTTTTTTCTTTAAGAATCTGCTACTTAATTATAGGGACAGGTTTGTTCTGACCCAATTAATTTTCAGCTTCCATCTTCAAGATCTGCTGTTCCTTACATTCATATACAAAATGCAGATATTCTTGAATAATACATTTAGTGGCCCCTTTTGTTACTTTTCAGTGCCCTGTATACAAGCAGCAATGTGTTGATGGTGTGTTCTGTCAGGGATGCAATGTGGGTTATAAAATGCTATGGCTGGGGTGCTGCTTATCAGACATTCTGGAATCAGCTGTCTTGCTGTATTTATCCCCTCTCATGAGGGATATGAAGTCCAGCAGGGACCATTAGGATCACCCACCCAACTTCTGCTTACATTATGCAATTTAACCTGGTAATTCCTGCATTGGAGCAAAGTGGACAAACATATTTTCAGAAACACTATTAACCCTGACTTAATCATTTCACAGCATGGAGAATTCTCAAAAAAAAAAAAAAAACAAAACACCAAAAAAACCAACCAGCAAGTAAAAAAACAACCACCAAAAGAAACAAACAAAAACCACAAACAAAAACCCCAAACAAACAAACCATGGAAAGCCATTCACCCTATTTTCCTAAATGTAACCAGCAGGTAATTAGTCTGCCCAAGGTGATGCTAGGAGTTGCTAGCTAAGGCCAGAGAACAGGACCAAGAGAGTGAGCTCCCCACCCATGCTGTCAATACAAGAAATCGTTCCACTCCAAGGTCCATAGGCTGTTCTCAATGAAACTGAAATAGACAGTTTTTCTAAAATCATTGGGTGTTAGTCTTATTAGGTGCCCCTGTATGTGATGCTCTGCTCTGCCATCTCTCACTGTTGTGGACTGTGTGAAAAGATCACCTTCAGAAATCTGACAGCCAATGTATGACTAGGATTCAGAAACACATAACCATGTTTTATTCTCCTCTACATGGCTGAGCAATTAGAAAACTGAGCTGCAGTCTTCTGTAATGGGAAGCATTCTGGACCTGAGGAGGCAAGGAATACAGCTGCTGGTTTCTAGGCATGGCTTCTAATTTGCATTATTTATACTTCTGACAGAATTAACCAGACTAAGGTGCATTGAATGCCGGGCAGCTACTGAGCAGATACAGCAGGAATCTGTTGGTGCTCTTGCTATTATTCTGGCAAATTTCTACTTATTCTTATGCAAAGACATCACCTCCACTTTCTAAGCGAACACGTAGACACATGCATGCACTTAGGCTCCTCTCCATCCTTTAAGGGCCCATAATGCGTTCTTGAGAATTTGGGCCACAGGTTTTGAAGAGAAAAATCTGCTTAGTGGCCCAGATATTTATACAGCTGCTAATAAATATCAAGAAAGAGACAGTGTGACAGATGCAGTTAAAGGGAATTCTTATAAGCATGAGAATCCTTTGTCACTGACGAGTGCTCCTGTGCTTACTCAACCCACTCACAGTGCAGCCTTTGTAGGGTATTTGCTGTTGTGTAGTCTTATTTTTCTGGCAGTGTCATAGAGAATCCCACTTTGAGTGTTGTCATTGGGGAGGCAATGAATCCTGCTTCCTTGTGGCTGGATGCATTTATTCTGAAGTCCTGGTTCAAGGTGACAGGGATCTTTGACACCAATGCCTATAAGAAAGGGAAAGGAAAATAAGAAGGGGGATATCAGTGTTCCCATATATTTATTATAGTCCTATCTTGAGAACCATTGAGCTAGATCCTTCCCTAACTTGTGTCAGTTGAGGTTTCCTTGCAGAGCTACAGAAGCAGCCAGTACATTACAGTCATGGGCACTTTAGATTCTCTGAGACTCAGGCAATTTTGGTGTCCAAAGAAATATTTCTCTGATGAAAAATACTGTAGAAACAATAAGAAACTGCTTACCACCGTACCCAGGGTAAGATATTTTGGGGGTTTACTTTATATGTTTTTCATGTTAAAAGCTCTGGGTGAAACAATGTGTGGCACCATTTTAACATGAAATTGTAATGGCAATCAACACACTCTGGAGTGTGTTGGTTAGGGATATCAAAAGGCAAACATGGTGTTGTTTACCACTGACTTGTTCTTGATCACAGCATGGACCATGAGCCAGCCTTGAGCCATGGGAGTTGTCAAGTCTGTAATCACCCCACATTCTCTGCGGGAAGATGGAAACCCTCTATTTGCCTAGGCTCTTCCCCCAACTTGTCTTCAGGTCTCCTACAGCACTGAAAAGACCCCCATGCCTCTTCAGAGGTGTGATGCAAGCAGGGATTTTTGCTGATGGCCCTGGTCACACAGGGTATTGCGTCCTCTCACCCACACTGGAGCACATCTGAACCACTGGGGCATTACAGTTTGCATGCAGAAACAGAGGGAAGGGATGCATGGAGATTTATGCATTTCAGAGGAGTTTGGGGGGTTTTAATCTGTTGCTTCAACATTCAACAAACAGTTGTTATAACCATACTCTCCAACCTATTTATTATTACTTTAATTGTACTAACCTTTGTTTTGTCATATGGGAAGTAAGCAACTGCTTTGACTAACTAAATACTCAAATCAGGTTGGAGAAGGCTTTAGTTAGTTAACTTCATTAATCACACAGTCTGTTTGCTGCTGTTGATGTGCCATGGAGCACTAGAAATGGCTGTTATTAGGCAACACAACTGCAAGCATTCTTCTTCCTTTGAGATACTTAAAAAAGGTGTTCTGTGTGTGTCTTGTAATACATAACGACGAGTGTGCTTAGTTTTTGTCTAGAGTTGAATAGCATTAATATCTGGCATGTCATTTGTTGGGGACACACACCTTACTCTAGCAGAAGAAAGGTTATGTGATTCATAGAGGCAAGTTACATGTCTGCAGTGAAATGGTGTCTTGGTTTGAATGACAACAGAACCAATTCTGTTAAGTGATTTTAATTTTCAGCCCAGTCTCTTCTAAGTGACTGCACTTTCTGCAGTGAATCACAGAATCACAGAATCAATAAGGTTGGAAAAGACCTCAAGGATCATCAAAGTCCAAATTCTCACAGACAGCATCTGCTTCTAGTAGGAATACTGCTCAATGTTTCTAGGTACTATCAAGGATTGGTATGCAGACCAAGGCCACTGTGGAGGATTGGCTGGTTGATAAAGATCACGTTGCTGGGTGAACAAGAGTCGGCAAGGCACAGAACACAGCTGGCCTAAGCCAATCAAGGGCAAGGACAGTGTGTGCCTGAACTGCCGACACGATACTTAGTCACCGGTGGGAGGGCTTGGCTTTCAGTCCAATAAACTGTCATGGTTCTGCTTAAAGATTGTCATTGTATCTGAGCTATCCTATATAAACCCCTTGATGTTCAATAAAGTTTGAAGCTTGCTTATTAATCATATTGATTGTTGTCCAAGTCTTCCCTCACTGCGACAGGCCACTGCTAAATCTTCTGTACTGTCTTGGGCCTTCAGAGTGAAAGGTGCACCTGCAGGGAGGAGCAGACAGGACAGGTAATCCTGACCAACTACGTATTCCGTTCCATATATGTCATATGCAGGATAAAGCTGAGAGATCGCGAGGGCCAAGCTCACTTCTTCAATGGCCAGCATGTGAGAAGGACTGTCCATTCTGCCTTTGATCCTGATCCATGAGTTCCTGAATCCAGCTCCAGAATCCAGCTCCAGGGTGATTGCTTCTCCTCCCAATCAAAAGAGACTTTTCCCAGATCAGACTTAAAAGTGATGGTTGATCTGCATACGTCGTTCAGTCTTGGGTCTTTGTATTGCGGCCAGCAGTTCATGAAAAGCATGAGGGGGAAGCACCACCACATCTTCTCTCCCTGGCTCCCAGGTCGTATCAACTTTCAGTCACTATTTACCTGGTCTAGACTCACACAGTAGCCTGGAGGCAACAGATATGTAACCACCAAGGAATCTTTTGAATTGCCTACATCCCACTTCTTCACTTAAATTGTACCTTTTAGGGTTTTTTACCAAAATTGCCCAGTATTCTTTGAAGGAGAAAGTTTCTGCTTTTTGCAAGCATTGTTCACCGCATCCTCTCTTGGAAAATTGCAGGTGCATTGTATCACTGTTGTTTCTGTTATTCATTATCTCTACTGGGAAATCAGTTGGTGTTGCAGAGGATAACAACAAACACTTATAGCAAAAAGGAGATGATACTCTCCTGTGGTGATATTTATGACACTGATAGATGCCAAATAGATGGTCAGAGAAAAGCTTACTCTTAGCCTGGCAGGACTGACCTCAAACAGCCATGCAGGCCTACATATATTCTCATTTCAGCCTGCTACCAAAGCAGAAGCAGCAGGTGCAGTACGCATGGGTGTTAAGTGCATTTGTATCACTTCTGTTTGTTTTTAGAAAAATGCTCTTGGGTCTGTTTTCTTGAGTAGTGAATCAAGAATTTTATTTTAATATAAGGTTCTGTGGCCTGAAGTGGAATAGCAGCCACTAGTTCTACACTGTTCTTGCAATCAAAAAACCATACTAAAATAAATCAAAGTCTCTGACCTCTCCTGGTTCTCTGAAAACCTCAGTCACTGCATCTACTGTGTACCCCATGATGGAAAGCACAGGCCAAGGCTCTGCTGCACACTTGGTCCCTGGTTTAGCCTCTAAATTTGTCCTTTGTGTAGCTTTCAGTGCTGGTGCAGTGATCTCTCAGAGGGTTATTTTCATCAAAGTCCTACAGAGGTCACAGTAAGACCACAGACTATCCTAGCCAGGCACCTAAGAAGTGAATAGTACCTGCCTGGAATGAGGCACAAACACTACCTGTGGCAAGCAGGAATCCCCTGGTATTTTCTGTAATAAGGATGCTGTGTCCTAATTTCATTCCAGCTTGGAAATTACATTGTCTAGTCACATTTGCCAGTGGTATCAAGAGGATGTAGCAAATGTTCTGTATGTATTGCTTTGGCTCTTGACAACAAACTGTTCAGCTGTTAGTACTGTTAGTACTTAAAGCATAATCCTGGCCATTCTCAAAGACTGTAAAATAAGCACAGCTACTGAATAGGTCCATGGCACGCTGCAGAATTAATTGCTTCTCAGAGATAAATGAGGTTTCTTCTCTATTTAATATAGGCCTATGTCTATTTCCTCTGAATCCAATAACAAACTGTGACTGATTCTGGGCCAAATCTGGTTCTGGGGAGACTTTGGATTTGCAGTGAGTGAAACCTACACTTTATGTGTAAGATAGTACTGTTTTTCCATGTAATCTAATAAGTCACTTCCTGTGATTTCTCCAGGTCCTAGCCCTGCCAGTTATAAAAAAATAACTTGTATCATTGTTTTTTGAAGGGCAACATTTGCATTTTGGAGAAAAACTGGCAACAATCATGTGAAAGAAAAATAATTGAAATCACAGAATCACAGAAATATTCAGGTTGGAAAACACCCTTGGCAGCACCAAGTCCAACCAATAGCCCTACTCTGCACGGTTCACCCCTAAACCATATTCCCAAACATCACATCCAAACAACCTTTAAACACATCCAGGATTGGTGACTCAACCACCTCCCTGGGCAGCCCATTCCAATGCCTGACTGCTTTTTCCATGAAAAGCTTTTTCCTAATGTCCAGTCTGAACCTACCCAGTCACAGCTTGAGGCTGTTCCCTCTTGTTCTATCACTAATTACCTGTGAGAAGAGTCCAGCACCAGCCTCTCCACAATGTCTTTTCAGGTAGTTGTAGAGAGCAATGAGGTCTCCCCTCAGCCTCCTCTTTTTCAAATTGAACAGCCCCAGCTCCTTCAGTTGCTCTTCATCAGATTTATTCTCCAGGCCCTTCACAGCTTTGTTGCCCTCCTCTGCACTCACTCCAGCACCTCCACATCTCTCTTGTATTGAGGTGCCCCAAAGTGAACACAATACTGAAGGTGTGGCCTCACAGAGCTGAGTCCAAGAGCACAATCACCTCCCTACTGCTGCTGGGCACAGCATTTCTGATACAAGCCAGGATGCCATTGGCTTTCTTGGCCACCTGGGCACACTGCTTGCTCCTATTCAGTTGCTTGTCGATTAGAACTCCCAGGTTCCTTTCTGCCAGACAGCTTTCCAGCCACACTTCCCCAAGCCTGTAGCATTGCTTGGGGTTGTTGTGACCCAGGTGCAGGACCTGGCATTAGGCCTTACTGATGACACACTCTATATCTTCATCCAGATCATCGCTAAAGATGTTAAACAGAAGAGGTCCCAACACTGAGCCCTGAGGAACACCACTTGCAACCAGCCACCAGCTGGATTTAACTCCATTGACCACCACTTTTGGGGTCTGTTCTCCCAGCCAGCTCTTTATCCATCAGGGTGTGTGCTCATCCAAGCCATGAGCAGCCAGTTTGTCCATGAGAATTCTGTGGGAAAGTGTCAAAGGCTTTTCAAAAGTCTAGGTAGACAAACCCCACAGCCTTTCCCTCATCCACTAGTCGGGTCCTCTTGTCATAGAAGGAGATCAGGTTTGTCAGGCAGGGCCTGCCCTTCATAAACCCCTTGCTGACTGGGCCTGATCCCCTGGTTGTCCTCTATATGACATGTAATGGTGCTTGAAATGACCTGCTCCATGACCTTCCCTGGTACTGAGGTCAGACTGACAGGTCTATAGTTTCCCAGATCCTCCTTTCTTCTTTTCTTGTAGATAGGTGTTACATTTGCTACCCTCCAGTCCACCGGGCCCTCTCCAGTTAGCCAGGTAAATTCAGGCAAATAATGGAAAGTGGCTTGGATAGCAAGTCAGACTATTGCAAACACAAAACTGAATTAGGGTCTACTGGGAAAACAAATCTGAGTGTGCTTAATGACATCCTTGAAAAAGTGATACTCAGCTAAGATAAGTTAATGTCATTTGTACTGATTATCCATTATGTTAATTCTTGCAAATAGTTAAATTTAAACAAATTTTAAAGTTGTATTTAAAGATCCAGAGGAGTACCCATCAAAATAGCAGACATTTCTTGCTTATTGGTATCTTAGATATGTTTACAGGATTAAAAAAAAAAAGAAAGAAAGAAAGAAGCAAGGAAAAAGGAAAATTAATATAAAAAGCATAAAACCAAGAATGACTCTTAACACACTTATCTGAGATGACAACCAAAGTATCATATGTTGGAAGGAATATGTTGGTAAAGCCAGTGAAAAATAAGCTGAAATAAAACAAATTCAGCCCCAGCCCAATTAATACATGATATAGTTTAAGGCAGTTTGAATGTTCCCTGTTCAAACACAGCTATGGAAAAATCAAATTAGATTATACCCTTCTGGGTATATGTTTAGCTAATATGATGGTGAATGGGATTTAACTTTGCTCTACTGCCTACCCAGTTGTGGTCAGACTGTTCTAAAAAGTCTGCCTTGATTTTCTGCAACTATATTAAAATACAATAATATCTGGCTGGGTTGACAGAGTTAAAGATTTTGGTTCACACTTGAAGGCATTGTGTTGTGTAGGGTGTTTTTTATGACATAACTACTTAACAAAAGCCCTAGTGTAGACACCATTACACCAGGAAAAAAAGGGAAAAAAAAAGTGGTTTTGATATTATGGCTTGTATCATTTGCCAAACTGGAATGCATTTTACAGGCAAAGGGCACTCTAATTATGTAGGAGGAGTTTACTGGCATAACTACACCATCATG